>NC_041362.1:2143201-2435701 GCF_900634415.1 Cottoperca gobio
CTGTAAGAATATCTGAGGGTTTTAAGGGTTTGAACACTTGTAATATAAAGTTGTGTTGATGTGAGTCATGAAGTGGGGAAGCTTCATGCTGATATCTGTTAGTTTGACCCTGTTCACCTGTAGTGTGTACAACATGTATGACCCTGTTCACCTGTAGTGTGTACAACATGTATGACTCTGTTCACCTGTAGTGTGTACAACATGTATGACTCTGTTCACCTGTAGTGTGTACAACATGTATGACTCTGTTCACCTGTAGTGTGTACAACATGTTTGAATGTTACAATACATATCTTTAAAGGAGCTTTTCTCTAAAGGAGCTTTTTCTCACACTCTTCAGCAGAAGTCTCCACTTCAGTAGCACTTACATACACCAAACTTTCCACTTTCATTCCTCTCTATATTCTGAAGCTTTGTGCAGAGGGCTTTGTTCACATGTCACTCACAGCTCATGTTATACACGCTACACTAACGTGCAGGAAATGCAGTATTTTCTGATTCATGGAGTGATACAAAGAGAGATCCAACATCCCCTCTGTCCAAACAACAATATGCACTAACCTTTGAGTGATTGAGTAAAACTTTATTTCACTAATGCATAGGAGGAGGTTATGCACGTGTGAAAGAATAAAAGAAACACTGAAAAACATTGCATTAAACGTGACCCTTTAACTTGTGTAATGAAATGAGATGGATATTTTACATGTAAATTAAATACTAAACCTTTTAAGCAAATTTGTTTTGCAACGGAATAGTTCAATATCTTTGGAAATCTTCTTTCATTTCTCACGATGCTTCTATGAGATTGAATATGAAGCAGAGCAGCTGTGGAGTTAATGAAGAGTGAAATGAAATTGTGTTCTTTAATATGCCTTAATGTTTGTGCCTCACACTTTATGGATATTTCTCTACATTTGTTTTAATGTTCAACCAGAGACGAGCGGCAGGTCTGAGTCTATAAACTCCGACGGGAGACGTGAACGTGAACACAGATTATGAACGATTCTTTCGGCGCATCGACACAAAAGTAAATATCGAACAAGCCGCGTATCTTCCAAACATTCTGACACTAAAACGCCATTTTTCAGACGGACAAATCAGAAGAAGATTAACTTTGTTTGAGACCAATTTGTCTTTCTCAGCAACGAAGTCTCGCGAGATCTGCTGTCAAACTGTTTCAACATTTTAAACTAAAGCTCACGAACGCCCTTTCTAATGTATATATATGTTGTTTTAGCTGTGTAAAGATCTAATGTTAGCAGAATAAGGTAGAAACACATTAAGAGACAGGAAGTGTGAACCATTTCATACCAATGGCGCCGCTTGAAATGCATAATCTTTGGTTCAAACCTGGAAATGCTGCATGAATCATTGAAAAAGACTATTATTGACTATATCAGGATATTAGTGCATGTTTGCATGACCACAAAGCAAAAGACTTAAATTATACATTTTAAAGTGATTGTGTGAACGTGACTGTATTGTTGCTAAGCATCTTATACACTTAACTTAAAGCTCATATCTTATACAACATGTAGTATAACCTTCATTCTATGTAAACAATATTTCTTCTGTGTCCTTCGCTCGCTCAGTTAACCGCTCGGCAAAAATGTTGAATGTTCTCTCTCGGCTTCTTTGAGAGGAGAAAATATAAAAGAACAAATACGCTATTCAAACAGCTCGAGTCCTTCGCCACGACCCTGAGCTCCTGCTGACAACAGTCCAGTGTGAAGCAGAGAGGACTTTCTGAACAATGGATTAAATATAAAATCTGTACAGACACCATAAATCAGATGAGAGAATAAAATGTTGTTATGCTCGAGAGCTGCAAAGTTAATCAACAAGTTGTGAACTATTAAATTAATATATATATTATAATCGTTTAAGAAAGAAAAGTCAAACATCTCTGATTGCAGCTTCTTAAATGTGAATATTTTCTGGTTTCTTTCCTCCGTTATTACAGAAAACTGAATATTTTTGAGGTGTTGACAAACCAACACATTTGAAGACGTCATCTTCGGCTTTGAGAAACATATTTTCTGACATTTTTTAACAACTAATGCAGCGGTTATCAACGTTTATCAGGACCCCTGAGCTTACAGAGATACAGGGACCTGATACATATGTATGAAATGAAGTTGCATATTAAACTGACTTTGTTAAAACTCTGAGGACCCACTCGGGTCCATTGTGGCGTTTTATTTTTTCCCGTCGTACCAACTCTGGCAATTCCAGTCTGTTTTTTTCATGTGCAAATTGAACTCACTATAAATCTCCATAAAGCCAAGAGGAGCTGCAGATCCAGTTGATAACAGAGTATAAAGTGACATGCAAAGATAATACGGAAGTCCAAGTCCTTCAAACGTGTACTAAAGCACAGCACCGATGCCTCGTGTTGTGCACCTGAATGCATCTGTTGATGCGTGTCAGGATGATGAAACTCCGGCTGTCGGAGACTCTGACCTTTGTGATGGATGCTCGGCTCGGCGCTGCAGCCACAGCGATGGTAAATGATCCCTTTATCTGCCGCTTGTCATCATCGTCTTCATGATGGATGTCATGTGAATATATTTAATCCCTTGTCACCTCAATTATGTGCTGACAGAGGCACTGGCAGTAATCTCAAACCTAAACGTTAACCTTATTTAGCATTTACATGCACTGAATTAACATTTAAGAAATAGTTTATAACTGGGTTTGAGGAGGAGTAGATCTAATGTTCCTTTCTTTATTATTTTCTTGTTTTAAAACACTTCTGAAAGGGATTTTTAAACTTAGCCAGATCTGATTATATTATAGAGTCAACATTTTGGTTTCCACATATGTGATTTAAAATAGTAATATAATGTTAAAGGAGTAAGTATGTTTTACTGTAAGACTTTAAAGTGCATGGGAGCTTATTGCTGTATTTTTTCAGAAAACAAATGTGGAGATTTTTAGGGGAATTTAAAATTGTGTTAATATGTAGAAACACTATATTGAGATAAATGACTTTCACAGAAACTCCTCGTTCAAACAATCCTGACTGTAAACCAGAAATCCATCCATCCATCGTGTACCACTTATTCGGGGTCGGGTCGAGATATAATCTCTCCACCGAGTCCTGGGTCTTCCCCGGGGTCTCCCCCCAGCTGTGCCTGGAACACCTCCCTAGGGAGGCGCCCAGGTGGCTCCTTACTAGATGAACCACCTCAACTGGCTCCTTTCAACGTAAAGGAGCAGCGGCTCTACTCCGAGTCTCTCCTGATGGCTGAGCTTCTCACACTCTCTCTAAGGGAGACGCCACCCGTCTGAGGAAACACATGTTGGCCGCTTGTAGACGCGATCTCGTTCTTTCGGTCATGACCCTTCATGACTACAGGTGAACCGGAAATGGTTTTGTTCAAACAGTAAAACATTGTTCCACTCAGATTAAAACTCAGTGTGAAGAAATGTACTTCCCGTTCGTAGTACTTATAATTCGGTCACTTCGGGGAGACGTGAGATAAGCGTTCACCTTCAGCAGCTCTGATATCTGCAGGTTTGTTCTGCCAGGTGGCGGTTCCGTACCACTTCAGGTAAAAATATAGTTTGTTTGATTAATCGAGATTGTTTGAATGAACGATGAAACCCACCGACAAAGTGATGCCTTCATGTATGATTTAAAGTTTCAATACTTAGACTTTAGTTTAATTGTACGATTACAATCATTGCAAACCTGGACGACAGACTTTGTGTTTTGCTAGTTGAAGACTTTGAAGTCTGTGAAGAAGAGTAAACAGAGAGGCTGTTATCAATCTCTCCTGTGTGTGTGTGTGTGTGTGTGTGTGTGTGTGTGTGTGTGTGTGCTCCCGGTAGCGTCCTGTTGTTCTCTGCGACAGATAAAAAAACTTTAAATGCTAAAAATTGTTTGCCAACTATACTTTGGGGGTCCTAAATAGAGGTCCCGCCAAAATAAAGTATTTTTGTGGGTTTTGTGAGAAGCAGGATTTCACTTGTGTGTTTATTACGATAGTGACGGTATTGCAACATGACACAGGCTGATTCACGTTAGCTTTTAGCTGCTAGCAGCCGCTACGCAGCACAACGGAATAAAAACAACCTCCATTCGATCAATACGTTCCTGAACTGTTGCTGTTCTTTCCCTGCTGCCTCACACTCACCCCTCTTACAGCCAGAGTCGAAACATAACCATGAACGAGCTTAATAACGCCGGCGTCACTACAAGTGGATATCCCTCAGCCTTTGGACTTGCTCCTTAGCCTTTCTGCAAATACACCAAGAGATAAAAGAGCTGCAGCAGATCCAGCAGAGCAGCTTCAAGTGGCAAATATAATGGATCATTCTGCAAAGCATCTTTTGCACAGACAGGTTTTACTGTGAAAGGACGAAACGTTCTGGAACTCGCGACCTGATCACTTGAAATGTGCTGAAAGGCGAGTTTATTTATATAACACATTTCAACAACAAGGCAATTCAAGGTGCTTTACAAAACACATTTAGAAAAGCATTAAGACAAAGGAATAGTGCAAAAGAAACACTTTATAAAATGACATTTAAATACAATTAAAAACATTGAAAAGCCAAATGAGTATAAATAAAAACAAGATCAAATGGAATAACAAGAATAAAAGTTACAGTGCTGATACCAAATCATGGTTAATTCGGCAACAAACCTGGACTCATGTCTAGCCTTGTTTTTAATATGAGCTTTATTGTGTCTCACTGTATTTAATTTACCTCGCTGTTTTAATCTTTACTTTCATCAAAGCCCTTCAGGGACGGGTGTCGCTCGCATTCGCTATGAACACTTTAATACTTGTAAATAGTGAAAAATGTCCTTTACAGTCTCTCAGACGTCTAACCCTAACCCTAAAGATATTCACTTTAATATGATATAAAACAGATTAAAGCAGCAAATCTCCATATTTGAGACATTTATGCATAATAAATCGATTATCGACTGATCGCTGCAGCTCTGAACATTTTATTTCTAGGGCACAGGGTTTAAAGATATTGCAGATGTGTGTAAATCCAAAACTTCAAGCTGTCTTAGATACAAATTATTTAGTGGATAAACAAAGTGGGACAGAAATGTGTCACCAGTAACAGCATGACCACGAGAGATGAGTCCTCGATACGACCAGCGGACATCAGACGATTCAAATATAGATCACGCGTCATTTTATCCCGGCTGTTATCAGATGTTTTCAGCCGCAGACGGACGCAGCTTCTTGCAGTCAAAGAGAAAGATATTGATCTGATTGTTAGCGTTCAGATTTTATAGCTTTGTTGATCACATGACCTCGAGTTCAGACCCTGAATCTGAATGGATTTCCTCTCTCAGGTTTGACAGGAATGAAATATGACGAATACAAAGCAAATGTCCGACTTCAGGGTGTTTGAGAGGATTGATTTCTCAGAGGCATCGCAGTCGATGTTGCAGCTGCAGAAGAGATTTATTATCTACGTCACGTTAAGCTGCAGAATGAAAGTGTCCAGCTGTGATTTAATGCACTTTTATTTGCTTTTAAGCATCACAACTCTGTAATCTGTCTCCGTTTTCAAGACTTCGTGCTAATCAGAGTCGACCATTCTCCACTTTAGCCGTTAAGTTATAACAGTATCACATAATAACAATAACACTAAACTTTAGTTATATAAACCCTTCAGTGCTTTCCAATAAAACAACACATTTAAAACACAGAGAATGCAAGAAACTAAACATAATAAAGTAGGTTTTCACATACAAGGAATTTGTTTTGGTGTTTTGGCAAAGAAACATAAAATAGTAAGAGAAAGTTAAATAACAAATAAAAGCAAGTAGCCTATTGCAAAAATCAAGAAATATTAATATAGAATTAAAGAAGATATACAATATATCTTAATTCAAATGAAAGAACTTTGTAGTGTTTTTTTGCAGAGGTTGTCCAGTGAATGTGAAAAGTTCACAGTATGAAGTGCACAAATAATATGTAATATCGAGAGATATATTCCCAAACATGTCCGTTAATGCAGCGCAAACTGACGGACGTGAACGCTTCTTGGATGCATTTACACTTTCATATTGCTTTCCCATCTGCCCAACAAGCACGAAGTGTAAAGGGAGTTTCTCACTCATCGCTTGACGACATAATTGGCACAAAAGTTCAATATTTCTGGCTTTTAAATAGAACTAAAGTTCTAAATTGGACCGATTCTGTCATTTTTCTTTTCCGTTGAACTGCTTTCTTCAGTTGTGAGTCTGCGTGGACTTCACTAACGCTGCACATTTTCAATGTTATGAAGAAAACAAAAAACAAAAACACGTTTAGCGATATTAAAAACGTTTATCTTCATACATGAATGATGATAACTGGCTATAATATAATCAAATATAATATCTGCCAGAGCTGCTGCTGCACGACGAGACAAGAGGGACGGATTTTGGAAAATCTGCGCAGGCTGATGCACAATTAAGTAGAACAACTTGTATTTTAACCATTATAGCGACAACGCAGCGCCATAAATAACATCTCATTGTGGTTTTACAGATTGTAGCTGAAATAAAACAGAAGGTTCTGGTGTTTTTAGTTGCCATATCTGGTTGATAATTCATATTTAATGAAACAATATCAGCTCAGTTTACAAGGAAGCCGCTATATATAGTTTAATCCTGGTTATAATGAAATAATCCTTCAATGGCTGCATTATATGGAGTTATAGGAGAGGCTTAAAAGAAATAAGGAAATATATGAAAGAATATTTAGATTTCAATATTTATTTATTTATTCATACATTTCTCTTTATATATTTTTTCTTATTTATTCTTCTTTATATTCACACATTTATTTGCTTTTTTTATTTTACAGATTTATTCTTTCATTTATTTCTCTTTATATTTCCATATTTTTATTTTAGTTTTTATAGCTCTTTATATTCACACATTTATTTGCTTTTTTGTTTTTGGCCCTCCTCTGACTCCGTAGCCGAAGACTCGAGCTGAGCTGTTGTTATTTTATTGTCTCATTAATCACGTGTGTATTTATTCTTTCTCTCTTTCAAACATTTTCACACGAGAAGAGAAAGATCTTTCCTTGTTGCCGTTTTTCAATTTGTTTTTGATTTGATTTACGACAACGATCTCTGGGTTTTCTCTCCCGCTGGTTTCCATGGTGATCCAGAATGTAATGTGAAATGTCAACAACAGGAATCAGAAACAATATCAATAATGTGACAGTGGAGTGAAAACAAAGAAAATACTCTCATAAAGAGACACATTTGTCTTGTTCTGTTGATTGTTTGTTATAACTTGATATAATATTATATAAAATATGATTATAGAGCAGCTGTAACCTTTCCGTCGGTTTGTTTGATGAGTTTTTTTCTCACATAAAACATTTTTTGGGGAAAAAAAAAGAGAATATGTGCTCATGATGCTTTTATTGTGAAGTTATATTGACTTCTCTGTGGCTGTAGTTAATGAAGTGTGAAATCAAACGGCCTCTAAATGCCTTAATGTTGTGTCTTTTGCACACTTATAGAATACAGTAATAGTATTTGTTCTCTGCATCAGTTTTAAAGGGATAGTCTGGAGTATTTATGTATAGTCAGTGTGTTTCCTACAGTAGCACGCCCCTGGTTTGAAGCTACAGACAGGAGCACCAGCGGGAAGCTCAGTAATGCACTGCTGTGGACTGCAATGTATTTTAGTCACCTAAAAGAAATCAATATCGGTTCATGTGTACGCTATATTTAGACTATTTTCACCGCTTTATCTTTTTTGTCAGACAGCGCTTTCAGAAGAGGAACTGAAGCTGTTATCCATTCTGTCCTCAAAGCCACCAGACTCCCTTGACAAAAACAGTAATTTAACCTGGCAGGATTATAAAAACAACATAATCCTGTTTCATTATAGATTAAAATTATAGCAAATTTAAAACTGGACCCAGGCAAGACATCTGCCATATGGTTTCATCCATGCGACATCTATTCTTTCATATCCCATGCTCTGTAAAACTATTGTTTTTGTCAAAGGAGTCTTGAAATTAGAGAGAATTAGCGGATTTACTTAATCCCCGGACGAGGTGGTTAGGGTTAGGGTTACAGAAAAGGTGAATTGAAGCCAGATCGTCGAAATCAAATGTGAGAGGCGTCATTATAATATTCATATCATATCACACGTTCCTTATAGATCCACACAGGGGGGTTTATCTTTCCATTAGCAAGTAATTAAATCTGTTTGGCAGTTTCATAATAACGTCACGCGAGTTCATTTCCCCCGCTGCACCAGGAAGTGAGACGTGTCACTCGATCCACACTGACTTCTGTAAACAAAGAAATCAAGAAATCACCAGTAAAATGTAAAGTATTGATTCATTGATTTCATTATTGATTTATTATTAAGTGCCCCCATATGATTAATGCCCCCCCTCCCTTACTGTGGCTGATAATTGTGTACATTTTCCCCACTTTTATCCCCAACGAGGGGAAATTGTAATTATTCATGCAGTAATAAATTAAATGAATTGTTAATTGTCTCTTAATTGAACCAAACCTATGGGTTGATGGTATTTGGCTCCCCTAAAATCGCATGTGGCCATTTTTAAAGGTCTAGATTTAATAGAAAATGTGCATCAACCACCACAACTATTCCAGAAGCACCTTTCAATTGTAAAAGAAACGAGCCAACTCAAATCTAATTCCACTCAATAATTCATCTGCGCTGTCTGCCCCCCCGGAGCGCAGAAGAGCGGGCTGGACTGTCTGCTGCTGACACTCATGTCAGTGTTCACAGAAGGCATTCTGGGTAGACATGCCTGACAAGTACATTCAGTCTCTCCCGCACAGATAGCTGTCAATATCAAGCAGTTTCACATCAATCAGATGCAGAGACAGTGGGGTTTTTTGTTTTAGGAAATAATTATGTTCATAGCTGGCCATGCCCACCCTGCTAGCTTGGCCAATATCATCCTGAATTTATTTAATTGTTCTTTATTAAACGAGTGAATGTGTGGGCGAGTACACCAGCTGTGAACAGGCTGTCGACAGCCAGCTCTCCCCGTGCGTTCCCAGTTCATGTTACCACAGCGCTGCAGGGTTGCTCATGAAATGTCAATTATCAGCCTCGTGTGGGAACACACTCTGTTTAATTTACCTGCTGTGTCAATAGGAACAAATATAGCTGCTGTCGTCAAATCAATCTATCTGCAAACATCCATCTTCACCCGGTTTTAATTGTTTCCTGCCATCATTTTATATTCGCCTCTTTCCAATCTGTGCTTTTTCTTTTTGTCTGACTGTTATCTTCGTCCCGTGTTATTGTAAACACAATGTTTTCATAATTGTCTTTTTGCTCATTTCTCACAGCAGAGCTCCTTAATTGCTCATTACTTCCTCACCTCCTCCAAACATCTGACATTTATGGGGAAAGTGAAATTTTAGATTTTTGGCCTTTTGATCGTGTTCAGTAACATTTCATCATTTTGCCTGAATAGTAAAGTCAGACTATATATCGTGTATATTTACACTGAAACAACACAATCAATGAGTAACGTTAACATTTCAAGAGTAATTCTTGCAAAATACATTTTAAATATTGACTTCTTTATAAAATACGTGTTTTTTTCCTATTTTCTAGTATCTAGTAGTTTCTATTATCTTGAGGAAATTATCTCTGCAGTTTCTGTTGATGTGAATTAAACACATGTAGACCGGATGGGCGTACTCCCAGGCCCCCTCCAGGATCCTTGCAAGAGTAAAGAGTTGGTCTGTTGTTCCACGACCAGGACGGAATCCGCATTGTTCCTCTTCAATCAGAGGTTCGACTACCGGCCGAACCCTCCTTTCCAGCACCTTGGAGTAGACTTTACCAGGGAGGCTGAGAAGTGTGATACCCCTGTAGTTGGCACACACTCTCTGGTCCCCCTTTTTAAATAGGGGAACCACCACCCCGGTCTGCCAACCCCTAGGTACTATCCCAGACTTCCACGCAATGTTGACGAGGCGTGTCAACCAAGACAGCCCCTCAACACCCAAAGCCTTCAGCATTTCTGGACGGATCTCATCAACCCCTGTGACTTTGCCACTGTGGAGTTGTTTGACTACCTCAGTGACTTCCATCAGGGAAATTGACGATGGTCCCCCATCAGCTTCCAGCTCTGCCTCTACCATAGAGGGCTTGTTAGTCAGATTCAGGAGTTCCTCAAAGTGCTCCTTCCACCGGCCGATAACCTTCTCAGTCGAAGTCATCAGGGTCCCACCCTTGCTGTACACAGCTTGGATGGTTCCTCGCTTCCCCCTCCTGAGGTGCCGGATGGTTTTCCAGAAGCACCTTGGTGCCGACCGAAAGTCCTTCTCCATAGCTTCTCCGAACTTCTCCCCCACCCGCTGCTTTGCCTCTGACACGGCAGAAGCTGCCGCCCTTCTGGTCCTTCGATACCCTGCAACTGTTTCCGGAGTCCTCCCGGATAACATAACCCGGAAGGACTCCTTCTTCAGTCGGACGGCTTCCCTGACTACCGGGGTCCAGCAATAGAGGTTTTGAACATCGCCCACTCAGGTTCAATGGCCCCAAACTCCACAGGGATGGCTGAAAAGCTCCGCCGGAGGTGTGAGTTGAAGATCCCCAGGACAGGGGCTTCCTCCAGACGTTCCCAGTTCACCCGCACTACCCGTTTGGGTTTACCAGGTCTGTCCAGAGTCTTCCCCCACCCTTGATCCAACTCACCACCAGATGGTGATCAGTCGACAGCTCCGCCCCTCTCTTCACCTGAGTGTCCAAAACATGCGGCCTCAGATCAGATGATACGATTACGAAATCGATCATTGACCTTTGATCTAGGGTGCTCTTGTACCACGTGCACTTATGAGCATCCTTATGTTCGAACATGGTGTTTGTTATGGCCATTCCATGACTAGCACAGAAGTCCAACAACAAACGACCATTCGGGTTTAGATCAGGGAGGCTCTTCCTCCCAATCACGCCTCTCCAGGTGTCTCCATCGTTTCCCACGTGTGCGTTGAAGTCTCCCAGCAAGACTACGGAGTCCCCTACTGGAGCTCCCTGCAGGGCTCCATTCAGGGTCTCCAAGAAGGCTGAATACTCAGAACTGCGGTTTGGGGCATAGGCACAAACAACAGTCAGAGTTTCCCCCCCCATAACCCGAAGGCGTAGGGAGGCAACCCTCTCGTCCACCGGGATAAACTCCAACGTAGCGGCGCTCAGCCGGGGGCTAGTGAGTATCCCCACCCCTGCCCGACGCCTCACACCTTGGGCAACTCCGGAGAAGAATAGAGTCCAACCCCTATCCAGGAGAACGGTTTCAGAGCCAAGACTGTGCGTGGAGGTAAGCCCCACCAGATCCAATTGGTAGCGCTCCACCTCCCGCACTAGTTCCGGCTCCTTCCTCCACAGAGAGGTGACGTTCCACGTCCCCAGAGCCAGCCTCTGCTGCCCGGGTCTGGTCCGTCGAGGTCCCTGACCATCACTGCCACCCGTGTGACAGCGCACCCGACCCCAGCGGTTTTTCCCATGAGTGGTGGGCCCACAGGATGGATGGATGGGAGGCACCACGTAGCTTCTTCGGGCTGTGCCCGACCAGGCTCCGTGGCAAACCCAGCCACCAGGCGCTCGCTGTCGGACCCTCCCTCTGGGCCTGGCTCCAGACGGGGGCCCCGGGCTTCCTCCGGGCAGGGTCTCTCCTTTCCTTTCCCTTTCTTTCATGAAGTCGTTTTTGAACCATTCTTAGTCTGGCCCTCGCCTGAGACAATTGGGAGACCCTACCAGGAGCACTAGGCTCCAGACAACACAGCTCTCAGGTTCATAGGGACACACAAACCTCTCCACCACGATAAGGTGATGGTTCCCAGAGAGGTTTAATAAATATTACATTTAAATCTAAATATTAAATCTAAATATTAAATCTAAATATTACATTCAAATCTAAATATTAAATTTAAATATTACATTTAAATCTAAATATTAAATCTAAATATTACATTTAAATCTCAATATTAAATCTAATTTAATTTATTTTACATGAATTTGTGTCGAATGTAAGCATTTTTACAGTGGGCACATCATATAAACATAGACAATATTGTGATATTAAACGTACTGCATGACGTATTAGATACAAATGTTTATCTAAAATAATTGTGTGACAGAAAACAAGTTGAAATGTGTAAAGTTAAAGATTTTCAAATAAAGGAAGAAGTATATATAAGAATTGTAAAAACACAGACAAAAACGTTTTTTAATTTCTCTTCGGAGATGAAACAAAAGTAGAAAACTGTTCAGCTGCTAATTGGTTTTCTCCGTCCAACAGAGCAGATGGGCGTGAGCTGAGACGACAGAAGGTTTAGAAGCGACAGAGAGATCGGCGGGTGTCGCCTCGCTTCCCGGGGTGGAGATGACGGATGAGACGTGGGAGAGCGGCAGCTTCACCAGCCCCTCGCCGGGTCTCCCTCTGTTCCTGCTCATGTTGAACGGCAGCGATCTGAACGAGACGCTGTTCAACCTCACCAACTCCACCGGCCCCGACGTCTCCTCGGGCACCAGCGTGGCCGGCGTCCTCATACCGCTCATATACATAATCGTGTGCATCATCGGCCTGGGCGGGAACACGCTGGTGATTCACATCGTGCTGCACTACTCCAAGATAGAGTCAGTCACCAACATCTACATCCTCAACTTAGCCATCGCCGACGAGCTCTTCATGCTCGGTTTGCCTTTCCTCGCGGTGCAGAACACGCTGCAGATGTGGCCGTTCGGCTCGTTCATGTGCCGCCTGGTGATGACCGTCGACTCCTATCAACCAGTTCACGAGCATCTTCTGCCTCACCGTGATGAGCATCGACCGCTACCTCGCCGTCGTGCACCCCATCCGCTCTTCAAAGTGGCGTCGCCCTCAGGTGGCCAAATTAGTGAACGGCACCGTATGGGCATTGTCGTTCCTCGTCGTGCTGCCTGTGGTGATCTTCGCCAACATCCAGCGGACGGGCGGTAGGCCTACGTGTAACATCGCCTGGCCGCAGCCGGCGAACATCTGGCGCGCGGCTTTCATCATTTACACCTCCACGGTCGGATTCTTCTGCCCTCTCCTCATCATCTGCCTCTGCTACCTGATCATCGTCTTCAAGGTCCGCAGCTCGGGGAAAAAGGTCCACGCCACCTCCACCAAGCGCAGAAAGTCGGAGCGAAAAGTGACGCGCATGGTCGTGATTGTCGTCGCCGTGTTTGTGTTCTGCTGGCTGCCCTTCTACGCCCTCAACATCATCAACCTGCTGGTGGCGCTGCCCGAAGAGTACCAGGGGCTTTACTATTTCGTCGTCGTGCTCGGCTACGCTAACAGCTGCGCCAACCCCATCGTCTACGGCTTCCTGTCGGACAACTTCAAGAGGGGTTTCCGGAAAGCCCTCTGCCGCTCCACGAGAAAAGTGGAGAACCACGAGCCCATGGCGCGCCAGCAGGAGCAGAAAGAAGGCCGGATGGCGCTCATGCCCAGGGAGAGCCTGAGACGGGTGGTCAGACGCGAAGAAGACGAAGATGAGGAAGACGTCTCGGAAATGACCGAGATCTACAGAATCGCCGAAAGTAGCCACAGCAGCTTCCAGCCGCAGAGCTCGCAGCCGCTGTTGTCCGAGAAAGCGACGACTCCTGGAGCGACGGAGCTGTCGTCCCCGGACAGGAAGGACAAGTCTGGGGACGTGAAGGGGAAAGATCTCGCCAACGGCTCCACGCTGACCGTACCGTTGCTCCTCAATGGAAACAAAAACGGGAGCATTAAAACTCTGCCAGAGGAACACTTGGAACAGAGCGCCTCGCTGGAGATCAGTTACTTATAGTGTTCATAAGGATGGAGATTACAGTATTACAACGCAGCGTGGAAATAAAACTAAATAATAACGAAAACTTTAGAAAAACTCAAATGGACTCGAAGCTCCTTTGACATTTGAAGAAGTTTTCCCAACATACAGAATGTATCTCTGTTTATATCGTGTACATATGCATGAATATAAATGTACAAGTTGTGCCTTTATCTACTTTTGTCACACGTATCTTGTTGACTTGTAGCCTTTTAGTCCATAACGTGCGTAGATTTGAATGTATTTAGGCTAAAATCAAATTAACTGCAACCATCAATGTATTTAAGTTAATAATCACATGCCTGCAAACACATCTGTTAATTATGTTTATATTTGAAATGTAATTGCTAAGTTGTTTGTAAGTTGGATGGGTGTGTAAAGTGCAGGAGGAGGTTAGGTTGTAAGTTTATTTAAACCTTATCTTAAACAAAGTGCTGCCAGTACCTGAACGTGAACGTAACACAGTTTAATCTTTTTCCAACAGGATGTTGTAGGAAAACTAATGTCAGGACGTAAGCGGCCTCATGCAGGAACAGTTTTCTTTAACACGATCAACGGCCATAAAACTGCCACACAAGCTGCTCTGCTAAAGTTTCATTCATAAAAGAAGTTACCAAAGAGTAGTCGCTTTCAGGACTAATGTAGGACTCAAGTTTAAGATTTAATATATATTATATCCTTTCCATCTGCACACAGTAACAACCGACAGACGAGCTGCGGGATAAAATCAGTTAATTAACAAACCACGAAGATGATGATCGTTATGTATTTTTATTTTACTCTACGCGAGACACTGCAGGCAAACGCATGTGTTTTCATGCACGAGTCCATTTAAGGGTTTGTCTCTTCTAGCTTTTTATTTTACTAACTTTGTGTATTCGTGTGTGCAGATTTCTCCTAAATTCACCAGAAATTAGCGTTACATAATCCCAAATTTGCATATTTAAGGGTTAAGTATCTACAGGGGAAGTTTCATGTTGATATTAATTTATCTTTTTACCCTTTTCAGCTGCAGCGTCTTTCAAACTGTAAGACAAATCTTTAAATTACATTTTCTTAGACTCATTTTACAGTTTACATGCACCAAACTTTCATTCCTCTCTATAATCTGAAGCTTTTTACAGAGATTTATTCCTAAAAACATGACAAAATGTTCGATTCTAAAACTCTTGACTCGTAATTAACGAGTTGTTCTTGCAGGAGAACAAATGTTTCCTCGTTATGTTGCTAAAAAATGTAATTCAGGCGTTAAATTAGCAGCATAAAGACGTAATGTGAGAGAAGGGGAAGGTGCACGCATTCACTTGACAAAGAGTTCACATTGAACATTTAAAAAACATTGTTTATGAATATTAGCGTGTGTGTATTAGCTGTTAGCTGACGTGTCTGTGGTGATTGTTGTGCGTTTGCTGATCTCGTTGCACATTTATCAAACGACATCGCTTTAAATATTATATCTGTTAATTATAAACTAATAAACACATTTAAATAGATTAAAACAGGTTGTTCTGGAAGGTCTTGTGAAGATAAATTATTTGCTACAGCTTGTACGACCCTGTCAAAAATGTAAAGTTAATAATTTACCATTGTGTTATCAGTTTAAGTTGTATCCCTAATGTGGCTCAGAAACATTTTTAGGAATGTCAGTTATCATGTTAAACAAACAAATGTCGTGCTTTGTGTAAACCTGCACGTTACTGATACGGTGCTTTTACAGAGCATTAATATTCTTTATCAGACGGATTCAAGGACTCCACAGAAGCTCCGGGCGACATTAGCCGCTGCATACGAATCATTTGCATTGTGGGTAATGTAGGCGGCAGGTTTGTTTGACAAGGAAGAACAACGTGTGGAATAAAAAAGAGGAACTCTGGTTCTGCTGCATCCATTTTGATGATCATAATATTACATTGTAACGCCGTGTTATGGCTATTATTGTAGGAACTTTTTTTAAAATAATGGAGCCAGGAGTAAAAAACTTTGCACGCACAAAATGTGTGAATGTTTTCTCATAATTTAACGACTTTAGATTTTTGTCATAAATATACGACTTTAATCTTGAAAATTCTGAGTTTTCGTCTGAATATTGTTAGATTGATGCATTAGTGCGTCAATAATGACACATTTAATGATATAATACATTTATTTCTACTGTTATTGCTAAAGATCCTCTTCCATCTCACATGTTACTGTGTATTGAGTATTTACTGTCCACCACTATGCAGGTAAATAAAAGTCATTCATCAGAAATGTCACTCGTTCATTCATGAGTGTAAACCAAGCTGACAGTGAGCTGATTGTAAATACAGAGAAACTGGGTGTTACTGTGTCGCTGCTGTCAGCTGCACGCCCACGCTGCTGCACCGCTGAGGAGGAGCTTCAAATCTTCATTAAAGGCACATTAAAAAAAGATTTGCTTGGCTGTACTTTATTTGCTAAGCCCTCAGGGGGGGGGGGGGGGGGAAGCTTCTCTCTGCAAGTAAGATGTTTACGTGTGTTGTTATAAAATAGTGTACACACACACAGAGGTGATAGTCAGCTGGTGACTCAGCGTGCTGCTCTGCCCACAGACTCTCACCCACCAACAATATGGACAAGTTAACTCTAATAGCTTATTATTCACTTTGTTTGGCAGGAGGAACTATGGAGACCGTGTGAAAACAACACATAATAAACATTAATGCCTCCCTTTGTTTGATTACATATCTCGTCTTAGTCTGGTGCACATTTATGATGAAGAGTATTAAGGCCGAGGGTCAGGGAAACAATGGGGGGGGGATTTTTATTATATGTCGAAATGTCCGGAATATATCTGTGTTTTTTAAGTCGAAATGTCGGGAATAAATTACAATTTTGAGAATAAATTTAAAATTTCAGGAATAAATTCGAAATTTTGAGAATACATTTGAAATTTCGGGAATAAAGTTGAATTTGATGCAACTTTCAACTTTATTCTCGAAAGACAAAATACCTGTTTAAATTCTTCCTCTCTATCGTTATGCCTCGCTCTTATACTCTTTGGTACATTCAACACATTCAAACACAGAATAAAGTTTATTTCCACAGTGTGATCAGGATGCATGAGGAGTTTTATTCCACTCGTCTTTATTTCTTTATTTCTTAAATTGAAGTGTTGATTAAACTGCAGCTCGAGTTTCCCGACGGGACACAAACCTCTTCAGATTAAAACTCAATTAAATCTCTTCAAATCATCAGGACAGCATTGTATTTATACATCACGTACACTGGATTGTCTTTATTTCTTTGTGTTTTCCTGATTCTGCTGCTGCAGTTTCAATAGTTCAATAGTAAGAAGAAATAAAAATAAGTCTTTTAGTGAAACTGTTGACTTTTGTGTTAATTATGTGAATTAAACACATTAAAATTCAGAATATGCAGAGGCTGTTTTTCTTGCCACACATATAACTTGCAGTATTTATTATTATGCGCGCCTGATTTACAGAAGCGCAGGAGGGAGATCTGGAGAAGAAGAACTCCTGCACACTGTCAGCACGAACAAGTGGGTCTGTAGACGCATCAGAAATACAAATTAACACGTTGATCAGTTAATTAAGACGTTTCTCCTGCAGCTTTTTCCATCCATAAATAAAGTACATAAATAGAGCACAGTTAAAAGGATCCATCCTCTGGGGAACATGAACATCTGTAGAAGGTTTCATGGGAATTCATTGAACAGTTGTTGAGATATTTCAGTCTGGACCAAAAGATGTGGCTAAAAATATGAAAAAGTTAAGATACTGTAATCGTATTAAGCACATCTCAGAATATTGTTTCTGTCCACCTGTAACCACTTAACTCAATGTGACGATGTATAAATACAGAATTGAGTCATCAAGATGCATAATGAAGCTTCTGCACACGCTGCGTTCACCATCTGCCGTCCGCTCCATAGATCCCTGAAGGACGACATGTGGGTGTGTTTGATATGAGTCACGGCGCGGCTGCCAGGTGATGATGCAACGTAGGAAATGTTTAAAATAGCAGATATCACACAGAGATTATTATAGGCGTTAATATGCAGGTGAGTTACAATCTGTGGTTTGTTAGGGTTTAAGTGATGAATGCAGATGTTGAAAAGACCAGATGTGCAGAGATAGCAGCATCCTTCATCCCCTGACAATCTGCAGGATATCTGCGTAACCATCCATCAACACACACAGACGACTTTATGTATATTAATTAGATTCCCTGACCTTTGCAGTGTCTAAATTAAATCTTGGACAAAGTGTATTTCTAATTGATTATTAGATAAACATAACTATATGGATAATATAAAAATGTATGTTACAGAAGGAAATAAAGAAAACAAGTTCATAAATAAATTAATAATATAAAATAATCCTAGTTAAAGAAAGAAAGAAAAGAGAGTGAGAAAATGAATACACATAAATATAAAAATAATTAAAGAAAATCCTAGTTAAAGAAAGACAAAAGAAATTAACTAAAATATAATAAATAATATAAAATAAACATAGTTAAAGAAAGGAAGAAAGAAAAAAGTAAATTAATGAATTAAACTTAAATATAAAAATAATATAAAATAATCATAGTTAAAGAAAGACGATAAGAAAGAAAATAGATAAACATAAATATATAAATAATATTACAATAATGATAATTACAGAAGGTAAGAAAGAAAACAAGTTAATAGGTAAATACACATAAATATAAAAATAATATAAAATAATCAGTTAAAGAAAGAAAGAAAAGAAAGTGAGTAAGAAAATGAATAAACATAAATATAAAAATAAAATAAAGAAATCATAATTAAAGAAAGAATTAAAGAAAGAAAGAAAATAAATAAACATGAATATACAATAATATATATAGTTTCACTTTTATACTTATTCTTGTTCTGATACTTATTATTTGGTTGTTTTATTTTGAAAGGATTCACTGGAAGTAATACTATTGTATTGAGTGTTCATCGCCCTCTGGTGGTCACAGTGAGAAACTGCAACACTACGTTTAAATTAGTGGCTAACGGTGTTAATATCTTTATAACTGTTGTTAATTGTTGTTAATTATCAGTATGATATTATTATTAGTATTACTATTATTATTTAAATGCTAACAACAACATCAGTTTTGGTAAAACTGCGTAACTGAGTTGTTTTAATAACAGTTGTCTGACTGCAAGTCGCGAGTGTTTGCTGCCATCCAGCGGTCACACTGAGGAACTACATCAAGACACAACGTCACACGTGACATTATGAGACTGTAGCACTTCCGTTTAATTCTTTCAAAATAAAACAATGAAACAATATCTAAAATTTGTAGCATGAAATTATAATTTTCATAGTTTTACTTTTATTTTTTATTTATGACAAGTTTCAAGTTCAATTTTCAAGTTCTTTATTATAATATGAACAATTACAGAGTAAAACCTTATTGGAGGGGGCCAGAGAGCCAAGATTTGATATATATATATATATATATATATATATATATATATATATATATATATATATATATATATATATATATATATATATAACGTTTGAATGTATAGAGACAGAGGTATATAAGTGTTGTCATGTAAGTATTATATATATATTATATATAGTCAATATTAATAATATCAATTGTTGACTTTTATTTACACTGATGTGACTCAGTGCATGTTTAGACCTTAACATGTTGTACAGCTGTTGGTCACTGTGAAGTGAAGTTCAACGCCCCTGTGATCCAGGACAATCCGTCCGGTTAGGGTCCCTGTGCTGTGCCAGATACATTTAAAGACGTGCCTTTCGAAAGTGATGTATTTTTCTTTTTCTTTGGTTATAATTTGGTATAATTTGGTTCTGAGGGATTAACTGAATCCTTTCAAAATAAAACGTTCAAACTAATTGTGTTGTGAGATTATCCACGAATATCCATAATATATATTCATATATATTTACAGTATATAATCATATATTTATAACTAACACGTTTTTTTTCTAAATCCTGATCGACATTCAGCATTATGAAAACTGTCCTCGTTTTACGGCAGGAAGTAGGAGCCAGTTTCCGCTTTACGGCAGTTTGCCACTTCCTTTCACACCGGCGCTTCGTCGGGGATTTGCACCGTTTAAGAACCGGCTGGATTAAAAGTCCCGATTGGTTGTCAGATCATTAACGGTATGGTTACAGTAAAACATGTACAGACGTATGAGAAGCCAACGTTTTCAGTCGTGTTTGAAGATAAACTGTAGCTGGTTCTGTCTACGTGTTTGTGGCCCAATAACCCAGTTAGCATAGCATAGCTAGCTCGGCCACCTGGCAAGATGACTAGCTAGCGTTAGCTAACCGAGTCAAAGCGGAGAAAAGCTCAGGTCTTCTTTAATATTTAAGGTAGTTGGTTCCGTTAAATCACGTTTGTTCCCCAGTCGCTATTCTCCAGATATTATCTTATTCTGTTAGCATGTGACAAGTTAATGTAACGCGAAGATAATGTTAGCTAATGCTTCCAGATGTCAGCTGATCGGTTAAAGATGCTGTTTAAAATGTACAACTATAACATTGGTGAAAGTAACTAAGTTCATTTACTCAAGTACTGTACTTAAGTACACATTCAAGTTACCTGTACTTCACTTAAATATTCCCATATTGTGTAATTTAAAGCTTCTTAAGCTAAATAACTGGTAAAATCCGGTCTGTGTGTCTGAGAAACCCATGAAAAGTTGACTTTTTAGGGAATCGTGGTTTTCACAGGACAACGACAAAGATACAAACGTATGATGATCTTAAAGGAGATGATGCATTGCTGTAGATTAAACTACCCAACAGGATGTAAAGGAGTTACAATGAGCACATCAACAGTAAAATACAACATACACTTTGATATTAATCCAAAAACATCACATATAATAGTTAAACACTGCATAATGAACACTAATCCTTTCCCAAATACGTTTTGCTTTTAATTTAAGTTTTTTAATAACAGGACTTTTACTTGTAGTGAAGTTTAATCCGTATAATTGAGTTATTTATCAATAAAATATCTCAAGCTTCTGTGAAGCTTTTCTGCTTTTCTCTTGCTTTATATAAATGTAAAATGTATTTCTGCAGGTTTTAGTCTTAGTGTCACTTTAGGAAAATGTGATGAACATTTACCACATTACTAAATATTCAGTAAAAAGCAATCGGCAGCTTCATCTATGATTTAAGAAAGTATTGTTTTCTGCAGCTTCAGGTTTGATTCGTTGAAGATTTCTGTTTAGTTGTTCCAGCTGTTGTCAGGTGTTCAGGGGTCAATGATGACTAGCCCACTGCGCAAACTGATCAATGCCTATTATTTTAGTGCATTGCTGGAGAAATCTGTGCTGTTCATTTGCCTGAGACCCTGTGCATGTTTAGACCTTAACACACTGTTTTTCCCTCAAGTCTGGACATAATTTCAGACGTTTTATGCAGCTGTTGGTCACTGAAGTGTCTTTTTCACTCTGACTTCAGGTAATGGCGAAGTTCAACGCCCCTGTGATCCAGGACAATCCGTCCGGATGGGGTCCCTGTGCGGTGCCAGAGAAGTTTAAAGACATGCCCTACCAGCCGTTCAGCAAAGGAGATCGTCTGGGAAAGGTTTGTTTTCTCACATCAAATAAAGCTTTCAACTGAAAGAACCACATTGTGTTGGGTTTTCTTTACAGTGTTTGTTCTCTGTGTCAGGTTGCTGACTGGACTGGAGCGACTTATCAAGACAAGAGATACACAAGTGAGTAAAACGGCTGAATACACAGATTTACCTCCGCCTAAAAGTATTATTTAGAACCTTTAACTTCAAATGTGTGTTTGGGAATACAGTTGAAAACACTGATTGAGAGGACACATTGACTTTTAAGAGTGGAAACACTGGCATCTGTGTTCGGACTGAGCGTTACATGACGGTGATGATATGAAAGTGTCTCATTTAGATATTTTTCGACTATAGTAAAGTAAAAAAAACACGTTACGGCAATATTTACGTCATTTATGTTCTTTCTATCATTCCAGTTGAAACTTATTAGTAAAAATTAGAATGTACACAAACTACTTTTCATTTGTCACATATTTATTTCACACAGCAGTAAATGAAAATAGGCCGAAAGACTGATTTTAAGTTGATTTCTCGTGTGTTTATTTCGTCTTCAGATAAGTATTCCTCTCAGTTCGGAGGCGGTAGTCAGTACGCCTACTTCCACGAGGAGGATGAGACGAGCTTCCAGCTGGTGGACACGGCCAAGACGCAGAAGACGGCCTACCAGAGGAACCGCATGAGGTTTGCTCAGGTACAGCAGGCCACAGAAACACTCAGTGTCACACTCTTTAAGTGTCGTGTGTTATATTTGAACCTGCTCATAACATAATGTCTGTTTGTGTCAACAGAGGAATCTGCGCAGGGACAAAGATCGCAGGAACATGACTCAGTTCAACATGCAGACGCTCCCGAAGAGTGCCAAGCAAAAGGAGAGGTGAGAAGTGTCTGTCAGCTGATTTCTTTTTACTTTGTGGAATGCTTTTTCCTTTTGGGCTTCACACGAGGAGAAGAAAGTTTAACCTGAAGTTTTTATCTGTTCAGGGATCGTATGCGTCTGCAGAAGAAGTTCCAGAAGCAGTTTGGAGTCCGTCAGAAGTGGGACCAGAAATCTCAGGTATTCCACTTTTTTACTGCTTAAGAGCGACAAGCCGCCATTAATAGATGAGTCGCTAGACAGAACATTAATCAGCATATACATCCTTCTCTCTCTCATTACATCCTTCTCTCTCTCCTTACATCCTTCTCTCTCTCCTTACAACCTTCTCTCTCCTTACATCCTTCTCTCTCTCCTTACATCCTTCTCTCTCTCCTTACATCCTTCTCTCCCTCTCTCCCTCCTTACAACCTTCTCTCTCTCCTTACATCCTTCTCTCTCTCCTTACATCCTTCTCTCTCTCCTTACAACCTTCTCTCTCCTTACATCCTTCTCTCTCTCCTTACATCCTTCTCTCCCTCCTTACAACCTTCTCTCTCCTTACATCCTTCTCTCCCTCCTTACAACCTTCTCTCTCCTTACATCCTTCTCTCCCTCCTTACATCCTTCTCTCCCTCCTTACAACATTCTCTCTCTCCTTACATCCTTCTCTCTCTCCTTACATCCTTCTCTCTCTCCTTACATCCTTCTCTCCCTCCTTACATCCTTCTCTCTCTCCTTACATCCTTCTCTCCCTCTCTCCCTCCTTACAACCTTCTCTCTCCTTACATCCTTCTCTCCCTCCTTACATCCTTCTCTCCCTCCTTACAACATTCTCTCCCTCCTTACTATCCTTCTCTTCCCTCCTTACAACCTTCTCTCCCTCCTTACAACCTTCTCTCCTCCTTACATCCTTCTCTCCCTCCTTCCAACCTTCTCTCCCTCCTTACAACCTTCTCTCTCTCCTTACAACCTTCTCTCTCTCCTTACAACCTTCTCTCCCTCCTTACATCCTTCTCTCTCTCCTTACATCCTTCTCTCTCTCCTTACAACCTTCTCTCTCTCCTTACAACCTTCTCTCCCTCCTTACATCCTTCTCTCTCTCCTTACAACCTTCTCTCCCTCCTTACAACCTTCTCTCTCTCCTTACAACCTTCTCTCCCTCCTTACATCCTTCTCTCCCTCCTTACAACCTTCTCTCCCTCCTTACAACCTTCTCTCTCTCCTTACAACCTTCTCTCTCTCCTTACAACCTTCTCTCCCTCCTTACAACCGTCTCTCCCTCCTTACAACCTTCTCTCTCTCTCTCTCTCTCTCTCTCCTTACAACCTTCTCTCCTCCTTACATCCTTCTCTCCCTCCATACAACCGTCTCTCCCTCCTTACATCCTTCTCTCTCTCCTTACATCCTTCTCTCTCTCCTTACATCCTTCTCTCTCTCTCTCTCCTTACAACCTTCTCTCTCTCCTTACTATCCTTCTCTCCCTCCTTACATCCTTCTCTCCCTCCTTACATCCTTCTCTCCCTCCTTACAACCTTCTCTCCCTCCTTACTATCCTTCTCTCCCTCCTTACAACCTTCTCTCCCTCCTTACAACCTTCTCTCCCTCCTTACATCCTTCTCTCCCTCCTTCCAACCTTCTCTCCCTCCTTACAACCTTCTCTCTCTCCTTACAACCTTCTCTCCCTCCTTACATCCTTCTCTCTCTCCTTACATCCTTCTCTCTCTCCTTACAACCTTCTCTCTCTCCTTACAACCTTCTCTCCCTCCTTACATCCTTCTCTCTCTCCTTACAACCTTACAACCCTTACAATCCTTCTCTCTCTCCTTACATCCTCTCTCTCTCCTTACATCCTTCTCTCTCTCCTTCCTTACAACCTTCTCTCTCTCCTTACATCCTTCTCTCTCTCCTTACATCCTTCTCTCCCTCCTTACATCCTTCTCTCCCTCCGTGTACTTATACTTTACTGCCCAGCTGAAACCCAGAGACTCCTCTGTGGAGGTGAGAAGCGACTGGGAGGTGAAGGAGGAGATGGACTTCCCCCGCCTGATGAAGATGAGATACATGGAGGTGGCTGACCCTCTTGACATGTAAGTGAAACTCATCCGTCATTAAACTCATTCATAGATTAATTTTCTTTATCATTCTGTTTAAACTCTGTATTTCTGCACAGTTGCAGATAAATATTAGGCCACACTAATATTATTAGTGTTATACTTTTCATTGAGTTACATTCCGGTGGTCGCTGCGCAGGATTTAAGAAAAGATCGATTTGAACATTTCCAACATGTTTTTATCAAACGAAATATTGAGCTTCAATCAACGTTGGCATTAAAAACACAGGAGATAATTCCCTCTTGTTTCCTGCAGTGAGTGCTGCGGTGCTTTGGAGCACTACGATAAGGCTTTTGACCGGATCACCACCCGCAATGAGAAGCAGCTGAAAAGCATCAAGAGGATCTTCCACACCGTCACGACCACTGATGACCCCGTCATCCGCAAGGTAGACGCGCTGAAACACAATGAGCTGCTCCATCAACACGTGATGCTTTCTTTTTACAACAACGTGTATTTTGTTTTTGTTCTGTTTCCAGCTGGCTAAGACTCAGGGTAACGTGTTTGCCACAGACGCCATCTTGGCCACCTTGATGTGCTGCACCCGCTCCGTCAACTCCTGGGACATCATCGTGCAGAGAGTGGGCAACAAGCTGTTCTTTGACAAGAGAGACAACTCTGACTTTGGTGAGACCTTTAAAGATCGACTAACACCAGCGGTTTCACAAAGATACTTTAGACGGATGCAACCATGTTTGTGATTTATGAGAAGATCCTCCTTCAGATAAATAAAGTCTTTAAAAAGCTTCTTGATCAGCTGGAAGATGATGTCACAAAGCTGAAAACTGTTTTTCTGAGGAACTCATGAAAGGTTGACTTTTTAGAGAAGTACATTTAGCTGATGAGACTTAAATACTTTTACTTCAGGAAGGTTATAAAAGTTGCTGTGGAGTATTTTCACAGTGGTTTAAGTACTTTTACTAAAGTTAAGGGTCTGAATACTTCTTCCACCGCTGCCTTTGAACCTGCCTGTAACTGCTCCTCTCAGATTTGCTCACCGTGAGTGAGACCGCCAACGAGCCGCCGCAGGATGAGGGCAACTCCTTCAACTCGCCTCGTAACCTGGCCATGGAGGCAACATACATCAACCACAACTTCAGCCAGCAGTGTTTACGCATGGTGAGAACAGTTTAAACCCTCTTACCTGCTACCCATGCTAGCTGTTTCCCTCTGTTTTCAGTCATTGTGCTAAGCTAAGCTAACACAATCCTGGTGTGTAAAGACAAAATGAATCCCGAAGGTGTTCCAGTTTAAACTAATTGTGACAGTCAAAATACTTGTGTGTGTGTGTATTATATTCATATATTTTATTTAGTTCATTTCTTTAATTTTTAGGGTTTCAATTTAATGAGAATTGTACAAAATGACATCTTAATAAGCTAGGTGTAATAAAGCTTCAGTCTACGTCTTTTCTGTCGGCAGAAACTTGTTTTTGTTTGTTTAACTTCAAAAGTAATGACTTATTGTTTTCTATTTTATTTAGTATTTGTGTACTTGAGTTACATGTTCTTCTCTTTTCTTCAGGGTGGAGAGCGTCACAAGTTTCCTACCGCCAACCCCTTTGTGGAGGAGGACACGGAGAAGAGTGAGGTGGCCTCTGTAGCCTACAGGTATGCACTAAACAAAACTCTTGTCAGCACACACTGATGTAATAACGGCTTCCTCTCAGGCTGACGGCTTGTTCTTGTTGTTTAGGTACCGTCACTGGAAGCTCGGGGAAGACATCGACCTGATTGTCCGCTGTGAGCACGATGGAGTGATGATCGGTGCCAACGGAGAAGTGTCCTTCATTAATGTCAAGACCCTCAACGAGTGGGACTCCAGGGTGAGAGGCGGCACAACGTGACAGACTAGTTTAAATACGAGCGTGTGTGAGATTGTTGAGAAGCTCAGGACTCAGGATTCCTCAGGTTCCATCAATCATGACATCCGCAAAATACACTCAAAACCACGCTTCTGTTCTTGTGTTTTCACAAGAGGAAGACTGAAGCTGACTTCTTATTAGACTCAGTCCCTAAAGTACATATGAAATAAGCATCACTCAGCCAGATGCTCTGTAGTGAAATGTCTGTTTTTATTTTAAAAAAGCAACTTGTGTTGAGAAATGCTTTGTTCAGCCTTTCTGACAAGTAAACTAATCATACACTGAGTCTTTACTGTTGAGTTGTTACCGTTCTGTTACAAAGCTTTTGTTGATCTGTTGCATCATCAGCATTGTAACGGGGTGGACTGGCGTCAGAAGCTGGACTCTCAGAGAGGAGCCGTCCTGGCCACCGAGCTGAAGAACAACAGCTACAAACTGGCCCGCTGGACCTGCTGCGCCATGCTGGCTGGATCAGAGTACCTCAAACTGGGGTGAGACACACACATACACACACACATGCATAAAATTAGAAAGAATCTTGCTTGGCTGAGGAGGAAAAGTTGGTGTATATCAATAAAAGCAACAAAGTGCAATAGAAACAACAAATAAATGAGGATTTACATGAATCCTGTGACTTCAACGTCCACTAAAGCTGATGACGTATTCTCATCGCTCCACACAGATCTGATGTAACTCTTGTAATTACGTCACTTAACGCTTACCTCGGAAAACTGATCAAAATGTGGTTAAACTCTGCGATGCGCCTGGATGGAAACCTGGCGAAAGATATAATCTGTTGATGTTTCAGCATTCACAGATTGATTGGAGATATACTTTCAGCTGACAGTTTATTAGGGAACACCTGGATAAAGAGAATGTAGTCTGATACAATAGTCCTGTAATGAATCGTAGCTTACGTGTATAGAGACAATAAGCGAACACTCTAACAGCCGTAGTTTGTTAAAGCGGGGACTGACTGCGTCACTGTGTGTTTCTTCAGGTACGTGTCTCGGTACCACGCAAAGGACTCCGCTCGTCACGTCGTCCTGGGAACCCAGCAGTTCAAACCCAACGAGTTCGCCAGCCAGATCAACCTGAGCATGGAGAACGCCTGGGGCATCCTCCGCTGCGTCATCGATATCTGCCGCAAGCTGGACGAGGGCAAGTACCTCATCCTCAAGGACCCCAACAAGGTGAGCCGCCACGTGATACTCCTGCTTTGTGCCGCAAGGATTCCTAAAAACGTTTTACAGGAAGTCGTGAAGTGTTGAGCTAATGGGTCGATGTTCTGTGTTGTGAGCAGCAAGTGATTCGGGTGTACAGCCTGCCCGATGGGACCTTCAGCTCTGATGAAGAGGAGGACGAAGAGGAAGATGAAGAGGATGAGGAGGAAGAGGGTGAGATTCAGTTTGCTAATGTTACTTTTAATTAGACAGGTTTTGTCATTCTGTAGAGAGGAGTGCAAAAGGTTTTGGAAACATTGAACACCAGATTATCCATCGATTCACTTTAGGGCCGATTTATATGTTCTTTTATTATTAATGCTCAACAATGTTGCCCCTGAAGTCCTAAAGACAAACATTTCAATCTTGTTATAGTCTTCAAATCAAAGTTTATGAAGTAAAGATGAAAACAATCTGAAGCAGCTGTTATCTGATAGTTTCCATATTAATCTGCGTTGTTTACTGATATAAAACCGTTTTCTTTTCTCTCCTTCTAGATGAAGAGAACTGAAGTGTGGAGTCGGCTACAGTGACCCAAAGCAACACAAAGAAACACAATTGAACTCCTTTTGACATTCAATAAAGACAACAGATTGGCCAACTGTTATTGATGTTTTATTCCTGGTACAGAAGTCCAAACATAGAAACCTCTGCTGCTCTGCTCACTCCCAGATGAACTCCAGAGACAAATCACAGAGTCTCTCCTGAAGGAGTTGATCAACTCTTTGACTCTGAGCCGCACTAAAGGTGTTCTTCCAGTCACCGATCTTACCTGTAATGAAAAAAGACAAACTTTAACTGATATCTTTACATGTTTCTGCACACAAGCTGCAGTTCTGTTGCGTTACCTTTGCGCATGAAGTCTCTCGTCACCTTCTCTGGTGGCAGAAACTCGTAGTTAGCTTTTGAGTCTTTCTTCATGTTATTGAAAGTAGCTTTTTCCACAACTTGCTCAATGGCTGCGTCACTCAAGTTTTTCCCTAAGAAAGTGCAGATCTTAGTTACCGCCGCCTTCAGGTCCTAAAAGAGACAAGGAAGCATACAAGTTTAAACGCTGACTAATCATTTATTTCTATATTTTCAAAAGAACGTGGCCATTTTTATTTCATGGTATAAAAGGACGTGAAGTGCACCCCCTCACTAATATGTTGAATAATTACAGGGAAGACCACATCTTACCAAAATCATGTCCTCATAGTTCAGGAAGAGGATGTTGTACTGGTCTCTCTTTGAGTGCCACTCCCTGATGTGGTCAAACCAGGATGATGCTCCAACTGTATCATAGATATACATTATTTTATAATGTGTATTTCACAGCAGCAGTACACTGACGAGAAAAAGAAGTCATACAAAAAACATCAGTCGTATAGTATGCCATAAAATATCATAAAAAAGGTAGTATAGTAATTCATAAAAATATAAGCGGTTATGATGTATTATGTCTTAAATTTGTTTTAAAAAGTCACAGTATAGTCTGTCAGTGCTCTGTGTATTATGCAAGCATTGTCAACCGAATAACACAAAACCTTTTTTTAACATAAGATTATAATTAGTTTTAAATCTCTCTGGACTCTGGACATCATCTGGAGGTATTTTACCGTTGCCCTTCAGATACTGCTCAAAGAAGTCCTCAAAACCTTTGGGAGTCTCCAGGTCGCCACAGTTATTACAGAAGTGGTAATAAGAGACAATATTGTCCTTCGGATTCCGCATCACGTAGATAATCTGACATCAAAACAAACAACAATCAGTTCAGAGCAATACATACCATTCTCTGTGCCAAACTCCACTCAGATTATTCACGATTTAATGATATCTTGGATTTTTAGCTTAGTCATGTGTCATAAAGTGTTATAAAGGCATAGTATAGTTAGTATGCCACACTTTAAAAAAAAACAAAATATACTATAGTATAGTTAGCCATAGAAATGTTGAAAAAAGTTGAATTATTGGCTATATTGATGAGGTCTCTACCTCAATGTATTAACAGATTTAAATAAAGTTTTGATTGAATTAATGAATGACTGGTTGGCATCCATAAAATACGGACCTTTGCCTTCTTGTCCTTCAGTCCTGGAGGCAAGAGAACCGGGGTGAGGTGAGAGGCGAAGAGTCGTGGAGAGGGCCGGAGAGAGTAATCTTCTCGAGCCTCCCTGTACTCCAGCCACGGCATCTGCTCCAAGTTGTTTTGATATTCATTCAGACCGCCGGCTAACTCACAGATGGAGACTGATGATCTGTTGAGTCCATATAGTACCTGTAGAGGGGGGCATCCTACCTGATCACTAAATCTGTTCCCAGCAATGCACACAACTGTAAATACGATTAATGTGATGCATGAAGAGTTTTATCTCACTTACCTGACTTTGGATAAGTGACGAGGAACACGTCACTATCTCTAATTTCAAAGCTCTGGAGTGAATCAATGTGCTCTGCAGTCGTGAGATCGATGGCAAAGTTGTAGTTTTTGTACCTGCAGAGATAGTCGGTGATCTGCTCCATGTTACTTCTGAGAGAAATGAGCAGAAAAACCTCTCAGCTCGCAGGTACGGGACAAAGGGGCAGTCGCTGGACTTTGGACTTTGATTTGTGCTTGTAATTGGCTGTTGACTTCTTCATGTACAGTTCCTGAAACACTGACAGCTGGCTTTACACTGCCACCAACAGTAAGCTGGAAATATAACACAGTGTTCATGTCAAGACAAACTTTAACTGATATGTTTACATGTTTCTGCACACAAGCTGCAGTTCTGTTGCGTTACCTTTGCGCATGAAGTCTCTCGTCACCTTCTCTGGTGGCAGATCTTAGTTACCGCCGCCTTCAAGTCCTAAAAGAGACACGGAAGTGTTGGGTTTTGAAGCCCAAAGGGCGCTGTGATTGTCTTTCAATTGAATCCAGTAAACTTCTAGTTGATCAAGATACTTATTTATTTAAAGTGATGATGACAGCATTTCAAAAATACCCTCAGCCGAGAACACTTTCACACACCAAGTCCACAGTCCGAATCAATAAAGAGCCAGTTAGCTGTCTGTTGGTACAAGTGAAAGTGATACAAAAACATCATAAACATTTTGCTATATTCTCTACAGAAGGGTGTCGTCGTCCCTCATTGATCCATGTTGGCGCGGTTATGCCCCTTGGTGGGCCGTCTTGTTGTGGTGAGATGGAGGTAGACCTGAAACTCTTTGAAGAGAACCTACAGTGCTTCATTCATAACTAATATAGTGCTCATTATACATTTGTGCAGAAATACATGTTGTGCAATAATACATTTTGATTGAGGTGGACGAGTACATGTGATAATCATTAAATGTGACACAATACAATCAGGAGTTTATTTACTTCACAGAAGCCTACAAGTTTAAACACTGGCTAATAATTTATTTCTATATATTCTAAAGAACGTGGCCATTTTTATTTCATGGTATAAAAGGACGTGAAGTGCACCCCCTCACTAATATGTTGAATAATTGCAGGGAAGACCACATCTTACCAAAATCATGTCCTCAAAGTTCAGGAAGAGGATGTTTTTACTGGCCTCTCTTTGAGTGCCACTCCCTGATGTGGTCAAACCAGGATGAGGAGAATGTATTGCATTCGCTTTACCGCACCGTTGTGACAAAAAGAGAACTGAGCCAGAAGGCAAAGCTCTTGATCTACCGGTCGATCTTTGCTCCCACCGTCACCTATGGTCATGACGGTTTGGTCATGACCGAAAGAACAAGATCGCAGGTACAAGTGGTCCAAATGGGTTTTCTCAGACGGGTGGCGTCTCCCTTGGAGATAGGGTGAGAAGCTCAGCCATCCGTAAGAGACTCGGAGTAGAGCCGCTGCTCCTTTGCGTTGACAGGAGCCAGTTGAGGTGGTTCGGCATCTAGTAAGGAGCCACCTGGGCGCCTCCCTAGGGAGGTGTTCCAGGCACGTCCAGCTGGGAGGAGACCCCGGGGAAGACCCAGGACTCGGTGGAGAGATTATATCTCCACACTGGCCTGGAACGCCTCGGGATCCCCCAGTCGGAGCTGGAGGATGTGGCCCGGAAAAGGGAAGTTTGGAGTTCCCTACTGAAGCTGCTGCCCCTGCGACCTGACCCCGGATAAGTGGTAGACGATGGATGGAGTATAGTTAGCTATACAAATGTCATAAAAATTCATAGTATAGTATGTCAGTGCTCTGTATATGCAAGTATTGTCAACAGAATAAAGAAATCAAGACTTATTTGAGACATTAGATTATAATTTGTTTTAAATCTCTCTGGACTCTGGTCCACACACAAATATTCCTATTGAAGGACGGTAAAAATGAAAGGTATTAGTCCCAATATAGACGAACACAGATAACTCTTCTCATGTTCACGGGGATGTTGTGAGACAATGAGACAAACAACAAAAGCATCCTATAATCACTGTCTGAAGGTGGACTGGTGATATTGCAAACATGTGAGTGAGGGTGTGGAGATGCCAGAAACAAAACAAACACATGTCATGTCATTTGTTTGAAAGGAAATATTCCAGCTGTCAAACTTAAACATACAAATGTAAATATAGCAGGTGCACACACATGGCCACAGTTCCTTATTCTACTTGTTTATGCATATTTCTTTTTAATGATTTTTCATTAAAGTACCTCAAACTGCATTTATTGATAATTACAGCATGCAGTTAAAGTCAATCAAAGCCTTGTTAGCCAAGTTCACAGAAGAATGGCTCTGACACTTGAACAGATTTTAAGGGAATTAAATCAGTTGTGGTGTGTGTGAACATGACTGGAGCACACAGACATTAATAAATCAAAGTAATATCTACATTTATAAAAGATATCTTCATGATGTTTTACGCCTCTAAATATGTAATGTCATGCTAGCTTGTGATGCTACATTGACTGTTCACAGAGCCATGTGTTCTTCACTGGACAACGTTACAGATGTAGTAACTGATTTACACATTACTAAAGTCTTTACTATCAGACATTTCTTAAGTTTAAGTGATGCAACCTGATTTAGATAATCACTAGTTTCAAACTGTAGAAGAACTTACAAAGAACTATGTTGCATCATGTGTTGATGTGTGGACTTTACATCATATGTTGACTTTGGATAATGGAGGCTTCTCTTTACACCTCTGATTGGAATTATCCCTCTGAGATTAGAGTTTGCAAAGAATACAAGAAGGTGTGAATCCTTAACGAGAGAAATTCACAAGAGAGCAATAACTATATGTGGATGTTTGTTGTGTGTGACACGAATCCTGTCTAATGGGCATCATTGTGTGTGTGTGTGTGTGTGTGTGTGTGTGTGTGTGTGTGTGTGTGTGTGTGTGTGTGTGTGTGTGTGTGTGTGTTTGTGTGAGAAGGACAGAGAGATAGAAAAGTATATTGTAGGATACAGATTATTATTATGTGTGAGATTCTTGAAAAAAGTTAGGAATTATTTCTCCTGTCCACCTAAACTGGACCAAGTTCACCGCGGCGTGTGCCCCAGACTGTGCCATAGCCTCCGACCACCTCCTATACTGGTGCGCTTTCATTGATATATTGAGAAGGAGCTGGTTGTACTGTGTGCAGGATGCTTCACACAAAGGGCACATTAGAATATCAATGTAGGAAATTGAATGCTTGAATTTTAATATATGACGTTGACCCATACACATTAGCAGACACCAGGTGAAGTTGTGCCAGGCACATAATCCAGCCTTTTTGTATGTGAACACTTCTTAAACTAACAGTCAGCCATTAACAGTAACAAAAGAAATGAAGTTACTTAGTTAACTTAGGTCCGGGAACGGTAAACCAGGGAGCTAGAACTTGACTGACTGTGGACACAGAGTCTACTATCTGGATGTGGAGGAGTCAGGACCGGAGCATCATAGCAGAGTAGATTGGATTGTTGGCAGCTGGTAGAATGTCCAAGTCAGCCACTTGAATCTTTACATTGTTCCAAGTTTGGCTAACCTAATAAATCTTTAGTGCATTATTTTTAGAGTCAAGGTACACTGAAGGGATTTTGTTGGATATGGTCTGATTAGCGAGAGATTGTGTGATATTCTCCTGTTAAGGCTCACCTAACTGTGGAGTTTCAGAACTACCTGATTGAGATATTCAATAACAAAGTCAACCAATCAAAACAGGTCATTATTAGAGTTGATTTAATGTTCATTGTGTGTCTTTTGGGCTAACATTAACTTAACTTTAAATTAGTGAAATGTAAATGTCCATCATCTAGTTGTGTTAAGTTGGAATACCTTACCAGTACTCAGATTTCTGTCTGTTACGACCTGTTATTATGATTTACTATTATCTACATTTAAAAGTCAATGTAATCTTAATAGTGTCAAATTGCATGTAGCAGATGTAATAATTAATGCCAAAATATATATTGATAAGTAATGACTCAAAAGGATATATTATAAACACATGAATTGGTACAAAGGGTGAAGAAGAGTGATGGGACTCAACTTCGACTATTAGAAACACTTGGATGCTTGGAGCACCACCCATCTAAAGGAAAAATTGATAGCCATAATTAATGTAGACGTATAATTTGAAGGCTTCTATGGAGTTCTGGCCTGGTGTACATTGACGTGATATTTCATATGCACACCAATCATGGGATCACATTTTCTATAAATTAAATGTTTATTGAACTAATAACTACAAAACTAGACAATTAAAAAGTAAGATAAATGGCAAATTAATGAAGAAGGTCATGAAAATGTGTTATTTCACCTGCCGGTTCTGATCAACAGAAGTGAAGTGGTAGCAGGTTGGGTTTGGACCTTGGCATTTTGGACGTTGTCAGCATTTTGGACCTTGTTCCCACGTCGATTAGAGCGATCTTCTCCACCTCTCTCTATCTCTCTCAGTCTGTTGTTGGGACTTGTCACCCCCTCTTTGGCTGGGGTTTCGGTCGTTGTGGCAGGTTCCGAAGAAGCAAAAGTAGACGAGGAGAAGCGGTAAGAAGAAGCACGAGAAGAGGCAGCAAAAGAAAAGAATTCAACATGCAATCTGTGGCCTGCTTGTAGTTTCATAGACTTCTGTCGAGGGGTTCAGTGTCACTGGTGTGAAGAGCTATATAAGGGCCATCTGGGGGTCCTAAAAATTGGGGATTGGGGCCTACGTCGACTACGTTTCGTGTCCTATGCCCTGGATGAAGGGATGTCCGGGCATGGTTTTACACTCTCAAAGGAAATTCGATGGACGCTTGATGGGGCATGATTGAGTGACACTTTGTCCACTTCAGACACCTTAGTACAGGGGCCCAGGGTGTTGGAAGTGGACAGGGGCCATAACAGCTCACCCTGGGATATAGGTAAGGTATGGCAATCCAACAAGTCTGTGCACTGGCAAATACCTTACCATACATTTCAGGGTATAGGAATGGGACAGGGTCAGGTCTCCACAATCCCTTGGGCTAAGAGGCTGATATTTGGGCTGTACTATCCCCCTATGTACTATCCCCCATTCAGTGGTGTGAAAAGAAAAACGATCAGACAATATTTGGCTTGACTCGGGATTTGACTTTTCAGCTCAAAAGCGCAAAAATGTCACTCACTCTGATTTGCTTCAACCAAAGGCACATGTGGAGGACTGTGCACAAGGATGATGATTCCAAAGTTTCAGGGTTATAGGTCTTAGCATTGTGGAGATATGGCCTTGTCATATCCTTGATCCTCATCCCAACCACTTCACACTCAGCTGCGAACCGATCCAGTGACTGTTGAAGGTCACAGACCCATGATGCCAGGACCACATCATCTGCAAAGAGCAGCGATGAGATCCTCAAGTCACCGAACTGCAACCCCTCTCCTCCACGACTATGCCTCGATATCCTATCCATGAAAATCACGAACAGGATTGGTGATAAAGCGCAGCCCTGGCGGAGGCCAACATTCACTGGAAACGAGTCCGACTTACTGCCGAGTATCCGGACACAACTCTCGCTTTGGGTGTACAGGGATTGGATGGCCCTCAAAAGTGACCCCCTCACCCCATACTCCCGCAGCACCTCCCACAGTATCACCCGGGGGACCCGATCATACGCCTTCTACAGATCCACAAAACACATGTAGACCGGAGGTGTGAGTTGAAGATCCCCAGGACAGGGGCTTCCTCCAGACGTTCCCAGTTCACCCGCACTACCCGTTTGGGTCTACCAGGTCTGTCCAGAGTCTTCCCCCACCCCTTGATCCAACTCACCACCAGATGGTGATCAGTTGACAGCTCCGGCCCTCTCTTCACCCGAGTGTCCAAAACATGCGGCCTCAGATCAGATGATACGATTACAAAATCGATCATTGACCTTTGGCCTAGGGTGCTCTGGTACCACTGTACACTTATGAGCATCCTTATGTTCGAACATGGTGTTTGTTATGGCCATTCCATGACTAGCACAGAAGTCCAACAACAAACGACCGTTCGGGTTTAGATCAGGGAGGCCAATCACACCTCTCCAGGTGTCTCCATCGTTTCCCACGTGTGCGTTGAAGTCTCCCAGAAAGACTACGGAGTCCCCTACTGGAGCCCCCTGCAGGGCTCCATTCAGGGTCTCCACAAGGCCGAATACTCCGAACTGCGGTTTGGGGCATAGGCACAAACAACAGTCAGAGTTTTCCCCCCCATAACCCAAAGGCCTCTCGTTCACCGGGGTAAACTCCAACGTAGTGGCGCTCAGCCGGGGGCTAGTGAGTATCCCCACCCCGGCCCGACGCCTCACACCATGGGCAACTCTGGATAAGAATAGAGTCCAACCCCTATCCAGGAGTACGGTTCCAGAGCCAAGACTGTGCGTAAAGGTAAGCCCTACCAGATCCAATTGGTAGCGCTCCACCTCCCGCACTAGTTCTGACTCCTTCCCCCACAGAGAGGTGACGTTCCACGTTATGTTGGCTCAGCGTGAAAGGTCAAATAAAATTCAATGTATTTTGCATTCAAATATTTCTTTGTTTTAATTTGTTTATGTCTTTGTGTGTGTTTTCCTTATCTGTGATTACATTACAGGTCATGATCAGGAATGTGTAATGCTCGTAAAACACGAAGGATGGGGTTGTAAACGTTTTGTAGCTTAACATTCTTCATTCAGTTCCTGTTGGTTTATCATTTTAAAGATATCATAATATTCTGTAATAATGTAGGGTTGGAGTCACCAATCTTCACCACACTCCTTCATGAATCACGTTCACTATCAGAATCATGATGCTGTGGGGTCAATACCTCGAGGGTCACACTGTTTTCAGACACGGCCGACACACGGCTCGCATTGTCTTAGTAACTACAGAAAACAAAGTACAGAGGAGGGATTTCAGTCTTTGCTGGAGAAGAAAATAGCAGCAGTCTGGAAAGAGAGATGAGAAGAGATAAATCAGCTGAATAACAGAGAGCTTTGCCAGAACTCAGCAGCTTCTCACCACCTCCCTCTGCAGATGGAGACTTCAGAAGGAGCTGAACTCTGCTTTCCACAACTCAACAATTCCTGCAGGAAACCCATGCCAGCTCAGTCAGAGGCCATGCTCACTTACACCTTTGTGTTTTTCATCTCTCTGCTCACTGTAGCTCTCAACCTGCTGGTCATCATCTCTATCTCCCACTTCAGGCAGGGACACACTTTCAGCCTGAGTTTATATATTTTCATGATGGATATTTAAAAGAATTAGGCCTACATGTCTTCCTTTAATATGAATGTTTCAGTTAATAGTAATTGTTTTTGAAATATTAAGTATTCAAACATGATGTTGTGTGACATAATATTTTGAATAATTTCATGTCAATAAGAATGTCCTTTGTTCTACTGCTGTTACTAACAAGCTACGATTGATAATAATCTCATACGTGATGATATTTTTCCTCTCCAGGCAGCTCCACACCCCCACCAACCTCCTCATCCTCTCCATGGCTGTCTCAGACTTCTTCGTGGGCCTCCTGCTGATGCCTGTTGGAACCCTTTTAACAACGGCTTGCTGGTTCCTGGGTGACATAATGTGTACTCTGTATCATGTTGTATGTTTTTTCATTACATCTTCTTCAGTTGGAAACATGGTGCTCATATCACTTGATCGTTATTTGGCTATTTGTGACCCTCTACGTTACACCACCAGAGTTACTCTGGACAGAACAAAAGTCTGTGTTTGTCTGTGTTGGATTTGCTCTTTTCTCTATAATTGTCTCATTTTAAAGGACTTTCTGAGACAACCGGATTCATATAATTCCTGCTATGGAGAGTGTATAATTGTCATTAACTTTATCACAGGAACTGTTGACTTTGTCTTTAACTTTATTGGCCCCGTTACTGTCATCATAGTTCTGTATATGAGAGTGTTTGTGGTGGCTGTGTCTCAGGCTCGAGCCATGCGCTCTCATATTGCAGCTGTTACACTCCAGAGTTCAGTTCGTATAACTGTTAAGAAATCTGAGATGAAAGCAGCCAGGACTCTAGGTATTGTTGTAGTTGTGTTTCTAATGTGTTTCTTTCCATATTACTCTCCATCACTGAAAGGTGAAGATATGGAAGTCAGTAGTTCATATTCACTTTTTATTGTATTGCTGCTGTATTTGAACTCTTGTCTAAACCCAGTGATCTATGCCTTCTTTTACCCCTGGTTTAGAAAATCTATGAAACTCATTGTTACCTTTAAGATACTTCGGCCTGACTCTTGTGATGCTAACATACTGTAGAGACAGACTGAAGAAACAACATTGTTCGTATATGTTTATATTTTCAAACCTTCATGAATCATGTTCACTATCAGACAATCATTGTGTTCATTGTCATGACTTCATCTGAAAGTATAATCCAACATGCTTCTGTAATTACCTCTGCCAAAGAAGTTATGTTTTCAGCTCAGTTTGTCTGTTTGTTTGTCACAGGGCTGATACACAAATCATTGTTCACTTTTGTTGACTTTGTGTCAGGGCTTTTGTGCTGCATTCATGTAGTGTCTGTATAATCTGAAACATTAGTTCCCAGTGTGGCAGTGTTATTCATGTCAATAGTTGAATGTTTTAGCTCAGTAACAGTGAATGCTTTTGCAATGGGAGCTTAGTGTAAGATTAGTAATAGGGTACAGTACATTAATTGTTTTCATTAGCAACATAAAAGATATTTAATAGGTATTTAACAGCAGGCAGGTAACAGCATTGAAACTATGATGATCTGACAACTGAACAAAGGAAGTGGACCGGTATACAGTATGGGGAGAGTGGCTTACAAGTGAATAATATGCAGGGAGGAGGCGGACGGGGAAGGCCTGGCAGAGCTTTTCTTAACCACTTTTCTTTTACGGAAAACATGACGAGTTCAAGGAAAGATGTGAAGAACAAAAGTGCATCGTGATGAATCCCAATTAGTGTGATTGTATGAAAATAATTAAATAATACTTTATGCAATATGTGCATAACTTGTTAGGACTACACATTTACAATACTTCTGTACATTTCATCACTAATATGTTTCAACATATTGAAAAAAAAACTTATAATATATATAAAAATATATATACAGCTATACAAACACCATGTAATTCATTTAACACCTTGAAATGTTGATTGTGTTCTCTAGTTGTTGAAGTGCCCTCCTTCTTCTTAACAAAGTTTTCCAGGTTTTTCACAACTCCAAATGCTAAAAGAAAGAACCACAGCGAGCCAAACAAGTGGACCAGAGAGCGAGTGCCACTAATGTGGACCAACACACAGCAGGACACTGAGGACACTGAGGACACTGAGGATGAGGGAGCTGCACAAAGTCCTGTCCTTGTACTATCCCCCTATGCCCGGCATTCAGTAGTGTGAAAAGAAAGACGATCAGACAACCTTTAATATTTGGCCTTTTCGGGCTGACTCGAGATTTGACTTTTCAGCTCAAAAGCGCAAAAATGTCACTCACTCTGATTTGCTTCAACAAAAGGCACACGTGGAGGACTGTCCATTTCCTATACCCTGGGCTCTATGTTAAGGTATTGCCAGTGGACAATACCTTACCATTGATCCATATATCATATTACCATATATATTATATTTGAAAGTTGGGCTGTTTTAGCATCGTCCCCGCACTCGCGAACAAGACTCTGAGGTACTTGAACTCCTTCACTTGGGGTAATGGCTCATTCCCTACCCAGAGTAGGCAATCCACTGGTTTCCTGCTGAGAGCCATGGCCTCAGATTTTGAGGTGCTGATCCTCATCCCAACCTACTTCACACTCGGCTGCGAACCGATCCAGTGACTGTTGAAGGTCACAGACCGATGATGCCATAAGGACCACATCATCTGCAAAGAGCAGCGGTGAGATCCTCAGGTCACCGAACTGCAACCCCTCTCCTCCACGACTACGCCTCGATATCCTATCCATGAAAATCACGAACAGGATTGGTGATAAAGCGCAGCCCTGGCGGAGGCCAACATTCACTGGAAACGAGTCCGACTTACTGCCGAGTATCCGGACACAACTCTCGCTTTGGACGTACAGGGATTGGATGGCCCTCAAAAGTGACCCCCTCACCCCATACTCCCGCAGCACCTCCCACAGTATCACCCGGGGGACCCGGTCATACGCTTTCTACAGATCCACAAAACACATGTATACCGGATGGGCGTACTCCCAGGCCCCCTCCAGGATCCTTGCGAGAGTGAAGAGTTGATCCGTTGTTCCACGACCAGGACGGAATCCGCATTGTTCCTCTTCAATCAGAGGTTCGACTACCGGCCGAACCCTCCTTTCCAGTACCTTGGAGTAGACCAGGGAGGCTGAGAAGTGTGATACCCCTGTAGTTGGCACACACTCTCTGGTCCCCCTTTTTAAATAGGGGAACCACCACCCCGGTCTGCCAACCCCTAGGTACTGTCCCAGACTTCCACGCAATGTTGACGAGGCGTGCCAACCAAGACAGCCCCTCAACACCCAAAGCCTTCAGCATTTCTGGACGGATCTCATCAACCCCTGTGACTTTGCCACTGTGGAGTTGTTTGACTACCTCAGTGACTTCCATCAGGGAAATTGATGATGATCCCCCATCAGCTTCCAACTCTGCCTCTACCATAGAGGGCGTGTTAGTCGGATTCAGGAGTTCCTCAAAGTGCTCCTTCCACCGCCCGATAACCTTCTCAGTCGAAGTCATCAGGGTCTCACCCTTGCTGTACACAGTTTGGATGGTTCCTCGCTTCCCCCTTCTGAGGTGCCGGATGGTTTTCCAGAAGCACCTTGGTGCCGACCGAAAGTCCTTCTCCATAGCTTCTCCGAACTTCTCCCACACCCGCTGCTCTGCCTCTGACACGGCAGAGGCTGCCGTCCTTCTTCCTGCAACTGTTTCCGGAGTCCTCCCGGATAACATAACCGGGAAGGACTCCTTCTTCAGGTCGGACGGCTTCCCTGACCACCGGGGTCCACCACCGTGTTCGAGGGTTACCGCCCCTTGAGGCACCTAAGACCTTGAGACCACAGCTCATCACCAGCATCTTCAGCAATAGAGGTTTTGAACATCGCCCACTCAGGTTCAATGCCCCCAACCTCCACAGGGATGTCTGAAAAGCTCCGCCAGAGGTGTGAGATGAAGATCCCCAGGACAGGGGCTTCCTCCAGACGTTCCCAGTTCACCCGCACTACGCGTTTGGGTCTACCAGGTCTGTCCAGAGTCTTCCCCCACCCGTTGATCCAACTCACCACCAGATGGTGATCAGTTGACAGCTCCGGCCCTCTCTTCACCCGAGTGTCCAAAACATGCGGCCTCAGATCAGATGATACGATTACAAAATCGATCATTGACTTTGGCCTAGGGTGCTCTGGTACCACGTACACTTATGAGCATCCTTATGTTCGAACATGGTGTTTGTTATGGCCATTCCATGACTAGCACAGAAGTCCAACAACAAACGACCGTTCGGGTTTAGATCAGGGAGGCCAATCACACCTCTCCAGATGTCTCTATCGTTTCCCACGTGTGCGTTGAAGTCTCCCAGCAAGACTACGGAGTCCCCTACTGGAGCTCCCTGCAGGGCTCCATTCAGGGTCTCCAAGAAGGCCGAATACTCCGAACTGCGGTTTGGGGCATAGGCACAAACAACAGTCAGAGTTTTCCCCCCCATAACCCGAAGGCGTAGAGAGGCGACCCTCTCGTTCACCGGGGTAAACTCCAACGTAGTGGCACTCAGCCGGGGGCTAGTGAGTATCCCCACCCCGGCCCGACGCCTCACACCTTGGGCAACTCTGGATAAGAATAGAGTCCAACTCCTATCCAGGAGTACGGTTCCAGAGCCAAGACTGTGCGTAGAGGTAAGCCCCACCAGATTCAACTGGTAGCGCTCCACCTCCCGCACTAGTTGTGACTCCTTCCCCCACAGAGAGGTGACGTTCCACGTCCCCAGAGCCAGCCTCTGCCTCCCGGGTCTGGTCCGTCGAGGTCCCTGACCATCACTGCCACCCGTGTGACAGCGCACCCGACCCCAGCGGTTTTTCCCATGAGTGGTGGGCCCACAGGATGGATGGATGGGAGGCACCACGTAGCTTCTTCGGGCTGTGCCCGACTGGGCTCCGTGGCAAACCCGGCCACCAGGCGCTCGCTGTCGGGCCCTCCCTCTGGTCCTGGTTCCAGACGGGGGCCCGGGATTCCTCCGGGCAGGGTCTCTCCTTTCATTTCCCTTTTTTTCATGAAGTCGTTTTGAACCATTCTTAGTCTGGCCCCTCGCCTGAGACCAATTTGCCTTGGGAGACCCTACCAGGAGCACTAGGCTCCAGACAACACAGCTCTCAGGTTCATAGGGACACACAAAGAGCAGAATGGCACCGAACTCTTGATATCACCACTGAATATAACCTGATCAATTGAATTCAAAATGTATTAAACAATTGCACCAAATAATTGATGCCAACCTGTGTTCCTATGACAAACACATATACCTATATGCATACACATGTCTATATATGCATATGTATACCTTTATGCACAAAAAATTAGTGAAATAGCAAACAATTATTTCAGTGGTCGTCACGGAGTGAGCAACAGGAGAAAGGAGCGGGAGAGGTGACACCTCCACAAACTTTCATTTCCGGTATCAAACTCAACATGTAAAAGCAAAACTTCCTATTATTAAAACATGTTAGCTCAGCGTGAAAGGTCAAATAAAATTCAATGTATTTTGCATTCAAATATTTCTTTGTTTTAATTTGTTTATGTCTTTGTGTGTGTTTTCCTTATCTGTGATTACATTACAGGTCATGATCAGGAATGTGTGATGCTCGTAAAACACGGAGGATGGAGTTGTAAACTTTTTGTAGCTTAACATTCTTCATTCAGTTCCTGTTGGTTTGTCATTTTAAAGATATCATAATATTCTGTAATAATGTAGGGTTGGAGTCACCAATCTTCACCACACTCCTTAATGAATCACGTTCACTGTCAGAATCATGATGCCGTGGGGTCAACACCTCGAGGGTCACACTGTTTTCAGACACGGCCGACACACGGCTCGCATTGCCTTAGTAACTACAGAAAACAAAGTACAGAGGAGGGACTTTAGTCTTTGCTGGAGAAGAAAATAGCAGCAGTCTGGAAAGAGAGATGAGAAGAGATACATCAGCTGAATAACTGAGAGCTTTGCCAGAACTCAGCAGCTTCTCACCACCTCCCTCTGCAGATGGAGACTTCAGAAGGAGCTGAACTCTGCTTTCCACAACTCAACAATTCCTGCAGGAAACCCATGCCAGCTCAGTCAGAGGCCATGCTCACTTACACCCTGTTGTCCTTCATCTCTCTGCTCACTGTAGCTCTCAACCTGCTGGTCATCATCTCTATCTCCCACTTCAGGCAGGGACACACTTTCAGCCTAACTTTATATATTTTCATGATGGATATTTAAAAGAATTAGGCCTACATGTCTTCCTTTAATATGAATGTTTCAGTTAATAGTAATTGTTTTTGAAATATTAAGTATTCAAACATGATGTTGTGTGACATAATATTTTGAATAATTTCATGTCAATAAGAATGTCCTTTGTACTACTGCTGTTACTAACAAGCTAGCTATTGATGATAATCTCATACGTGATGATATTTTTCCTCTCCAGGCAGCTCCACACCCCCACCAACCTCCTCATCCTCTCCCTGGCTGTCTCAGACTTCTTCGTGGGCCTCCTGCTGATGCCTGCTGGAATCTTTTAACAGCGGCTTGCTGGTTCCTGGGTGACTTAATGTGTGCTCTGTATTATGTTGCAGAAGCTATCATTATCTCTTCTTCTGTTGGAAACATGGTGCTCATATCACTTGATCGTTATTTGGCTATTTGTGACCCTCTACGTTACACCACCAGAGTTACTCTGAACAGAACAAAAGACTGTGTTTGTATGTGTTGGATTTGCTCTTTTCTCTATAATTGTCTCATTTTAAAGGACTTTCTGAGACAACCGGATTCATATAATTCCTGCTATGGAGAGTGTGTAATTGTCATTAACTATATCACAGGAGCTGTTGACTTTGTCTTTACCTTTATTGTCCCCGTTACTGTCATCATAGTTCTGTATATGAGAGTGTTTGTGGTGGCTGTGTCTCAGGCTCGAGCCATGCGCTCTCATATTGCAGCTGTTACACTCCAGCGTTCAGTTCGTATAACTGTTAAGAAATCTGAGATGAAAGCAGCCAGGACTCTAGGTATTGTTGTAGTTGTGTTTCTAATGTGTTTCTTTCCATATTACTCTCCATCCCTGAAAGGTGAGGATATTGAATCAGTAGGTTCATCCTCACTTTTATAGCATGGCTGCTGTATTTGAACTCTTGTCTAAACCCAGTGATCTATGCCTTCTTTTACCCCTGGTTTAGAAAATCTATGAAACTCATTGTTACCTTTAAGATACTTCGGCCTGACTCTTGTGATGTTAACATACTGTAGAGACAGACTGGAGAAACAACATTGTTCGTATATGTTTATATTTTCAAACCTTCATGAATCATGTTCACTATCAGACAATCATTGTGTTCATTGTACATGACTTCATTTGAAAGTATAATCCAACATGCTTCTGTAATTACCTCTGCCAAAGAAGTTATGTTTTCAGCTCAGTTTGTCTGTTTGTTTGTCACAGGGCTGATACACAAATCATTGTTCACTTTTGTTGACTTTGTGTCAGGGCTTTTGTGCTGCATTCATGTAGTGTCTGTATAATCTGAAACATTAGTTCCCAGTGTGGCAGTGTTATTCATGTCAATAGTTGAATGTTTTAGCTCAGTAACAGTGAATACTTTTTCAATGGGAGCTTAGTGTAAGATTAGTAATAGGGTACAGTACATTAATTGTTTTCATTAGCAACATAAAAGGTATTTAACAGGTATTTAACAGCAGGCAGGTAACAGCATTGAAACTATGATGATCTGACAACTGAACAAAGGAAGTGGACCGGTATACAGTATGGGGAGAGTGGCTTACAAGTGAATAATATGCAGGGAGGAGGCGGACGGGGAAGGCCTGGCAGAGCTTTTCTTAACCACTTTTCTTTTACGGAAAACATGACGAGTTCAAGGAAAGATGTGAAGAACAAAAGTGCATCGTGATGAATCCCAATTAGTGTGATTGTATGAAAATAATTAAATAATACTTTATGCAATATGTGCATAACTTGTTAGGACTACAAATTTACAATACTTCTGTACATTTCATCACTAATAAGTTTCAACATATTGAAAAAAAAACTTAGAATATATATAAAAATATATATACAGCTATACAAACACCATGTAATTCATTTAACACCTTGAAATGTTGATTGTGTTCTCTAGTTGTTGAAGTGCCCTCCTTCTTCTTAACAAAGTTTTCCAGGTTTTTCACAACACCAAATGCTAAAAGAAAGAACCACAGCGAGCCAAACAAGTGGACCAGAGAGCGAGTGCCACTAATGTGGACCAACACACAGCAGGACACTGAGGACACTGAGGACACTGAGGACACTGAGGTTGAGGAAGCTGCACAAAGTCCTGAGCAAAGATACAAACTACAAACATGTGGCCAGCAAGAACCAAGAGTGAAATACAGTCACAGTTTGTTTCTGTGATGCTAATGAACAGAAACCGTACTGCAGCCGTGTCCGGGCCACTGAGGAGATACTGCAAATAAGAGATGGAACTGATAAATAAAATCAATGAAAAGTTGATTGATAATAATTTGTCATTTATGCATTTGCTGCTTTTAGTGAAATATGTCTTCAAATAGATTGTTTTGTTCGACCAACAGATCAAAAAACCCATAAACTTTAATGTAGAGGACAAAAGGAACAAGATGGAGAAAGAAAAAGCATTTTTGCTATTTTTGGTTTTTAACATGCTATTTGCAAGCTGATAAAGCAAACTGTTACTGTTCATCCTGTGAGGAACATGTCTGTCAAATGTTACAGCGATCAACAGCTATAATTAAAATGACAATATTATAAGGCCTCCAGTATACGTTTTGTATATTGCTACTTTAAAAGTAACTACAACACTTAAGTTAATGTAGTGGAGTAAAAACTATAAAATAGCATAAATTAGAAATACTTAGGTGAAGTAAAAGTTCATCATAATTAAGGTGCACATCACAAAAGCAGGTTTACCTGCTAAATATAGACTCGCATTAAAACCTGATATAGTTCTTTACATTGTTCCAAGTTTGGCTGTAGTTTCTTGTTAACTTTCTTGTTGAACTGATTTGTTCCAAAAACACTCCAGAGTGGTTCTCAATGTTTCACTTTTTGGTTGTCCTCCAACATTTACAGATCAAATAGAATAAATCTTTAGTGCATTATTTTCAGAGTCAAGGTACACTGGAGGGATTTTGTTAGCTATGGTCTGATTAGTGAGAGATTGTGTGATATTGCCCTGTGTTAGGGCTCACCTGTGGAGAAGTCAGTACAGGTGCTGTACACAGTTTCAGAACTACCTGATTGAGATAATCAATTCAAAACTAAACCAATCAAAACAGGTCATTATTAGAGTTGATTTAATGTTCATTGTGTGTCTTTTGGGCTAACATTACATTAGTGAAATGTAAATGTCCATCATCTAGTTGTGTTAAGTTGGAATACCTTACCAGTACTCAGTTTTCTGTCTGTTACGACCTGTTATTATGACTACTATTATCTACATTTAAAAGTCAATGTAATCTTAATAGTGCATTTTTCTTTTATACAAAGTCAAATTGCATGTAGCAGATGTAATAATTAATGCCAAAATATATATTGATAAGTAATGACTCAAAAGGATATATTATAAACACATGAATTGGTACAAAGGGTGGAGAAGAGTGATGGGACTCAACTTCGACTATCAGAAACATTTGGATGCTTGGAGCACCACCCATCTAAAGGAAAAATTGATAGCCATAATTAATGTAGACGTATAATTTGAAGGCTTCTATGGAGTTCTGGCCTGGTGTACATTGACGTGATATTTCATATGCACACTAATCATGGGATCACATTTTCTATAAATTAAATGTTTATTGAACTAATAACTACAAAACTAGACAATTAAAAAGTAAGATAAATGGCAAATTAATGAAGAAGGTCATGAAAATGTGTTATTTCACCTGCCGGTTCTGATCAACAGAAGTGAAGTGGTAGCAGGTTGGGTTTGGATCTCGGCATTTTGGACGTTGTCAGCATTTTGGACCTTGTTCCCACGTCGATTAGAGCGATCTTCTCCACCTCTCTCTATCTCTCTCAGTCTGTTGTTGGGACTTGTCACCCCCTCTTTGGCTGGGGTTTCGGTTGTTGTGGCAGGTTCCGAAGAAGCAAAAGCAGACGAGGAGAAGCGGTAAGAAGAAGCACGAGAAGAGGCAGCAAAAGAAAAGAATTAAACATGCAATCTGTGGCCTGCTTGTAGTTTCATAGACTTCTGTCGAGGGGTTCAGTGTCACTGGTGTGAAGAGCTATATAAGGGCCATCTGGGGCTCCTAAAAATTGGGGATTGGGGCCTATGTCGACTACGTTTCGTGCCCTATGCCCTGGATGAAGGGATGTACGGGCGTGGTTTTATACTCTCAAAGGAAATTGGATGGGGGCTTGATGGGGCATGATTGAGTGACACTTTGTCAACTTCAGACACCTTAGTACAGGGGCCCAGGGTGTTGGAAGTGGACAGGGGCCATAACAGCTCACCCTGGGATATAGGTAAGGTATGGCAATCCAACAAGTCTGTGCACTGGCAAATACCTTACCATACATTTCAGGGTATAGGAATGGGACAGGGTCATGTCTCCACAATCCCTTGGACTAAGAGGCTGATATTTGGGTTGTACTATCTCCCTATGCCCGGCATTCAGTGGTGTGAAAAGAAAGACAATCAGACAACCTTTAATATTTGGCCTTTTCGGGCTGACTCGAGATTTGACTTTTCAGCTCAAAAGCGCAAAAATGTCACTCACTCTGATTTGCTTCAACAAAAGGCACACGTGGAGGACTGTGCCCAAGGATGATGATTCCAATGTTTCAGGGTTATAGGTCTTAGCATTGTGGAGATATGGCCTTGTCCATTTCCTATACCCTGGGCTCTATGTTAAGGTATTGCCAGTGGACAACACCTTACCATTGATCCATATATCATATTACCATATATATTATATTTGAAAGTTTGGCTGTTTTAGCTCCATCGTCCCCTCACTCGCGAACAAGACCCCGAGGTACTTGAACTCCTTCACTTGGGGTAATGGCTCATTCCCTACCCAGAGTAGGCAATCCACCGGTTTCCTGCTGAGAGCCATGGCCTCAGATTTCGAGGTGCTGATCCTCATCCCAACCACTTCACACTCGGCTGCGAACCGATCCAGTGACTGTTGAAGGTCACAGACCCATGATGCCATAAGGACCACATCATCTGCAAAGAGCAGCGATGAGATCCTCAGGTCACCGAACTGCAACCCCTCTCCTCCACGACTACGCCTCGATATCCTATCCATGAAAATCACGAACAGGATTGGTGATAAAGCGCAGCCCTGGCGGAGGCCAACATTCACTGGAAACGAGTCCGACTTACTGCCGAGTATCCGGACACAACTCTCGCTTTGGGCGTACAGGGATTGGATGGCCCTCAAAAGTGACCCCCTCACCCCATACTCCCGCAGCACCTCCCACAGTATCACCCGGTCATACGCTTTCTACAGATCCACAAAACACATGTAGACCGGATGGGCGTACTCCCAGGCCCCCTCCAGGATCCTTGCGAGAGTGAAGAGTTGGTCCGTTGTTCCACGACCAGGACGGAATCCGCATTGTTCCTCTTCAATGAGAGGTTCGACTACCGGCCGAACCCTCCTTTCCACCACCCCGGTCTGCCAACCCCTAGGCACTGTCCCAGACTTCCACACAATGTTGACGAGGCGTGTCAACCAAGACAGCCCCTCAACACCCAAAGCCTTCAGCATTTCTGGACGGATCTCATCAACCCCTGTGACTTTGCCACTGTGGAGTTGTTTGACTACCTCAGTGACTTCCATCAGGGAAATTGATGATGATCCCCCATCAGCTTCCAACTCTCCCTCTACCAGAGGGCGCCCTAGAGGGCGTGTTAGTCGGATTCAGGAGTTCCTCAAAGTGCTCCTTCCACCGCCCGATAACCTTCTCAGTCGAAGTCATCAGGGTCCCACCCTTACTGTAAACAGCTTGGATGGTTCCTCGCTTCCCCCTCCTGAGGTGCCGGATGGTTTTCCAGAAGCACCTTGGTGCCGACCGAAAGTCCTTCTCCATAGCTTCTCCGAACTTCTCCCACACCCGCTGCTTTGCCTCTGACACGGCAGAGGCTGCCGTCCTTCTAGTCCTTCGCTACCCTGCAACTGTTTCCGGAGTCCTCCCGGATAACATAACCGGGAAGGACTCCTTCTTCAGTCGGACGGCTTCCCTGACCACCGGGGTCCACCACGGTGTTCGAGGGTTACCGCCCCTTGAGGCACCTAAGACCTTGAGACCACAGCTCATCACTGCATCTTCATCAATAGAGGTTTTGAACATCGCCCACTCAGGTTCAATGACCCCAACCTCCACAGGGATGTCTGAAAAGCTCCGCCGGAGGTGTGAGTTGAAGATCCCCAGGACAGGGGCTTCCTCCAGACGTTCCCAGTTCACCCGCACTACCCGTTTGGGTCTACCAGGTCTGTCCAGAGTCTTCCCCCACCCCTTGATCCAACTCACCACCAGATGGTGATCAGTTGACAGCTCCGGCCATCTCTTCACCCGAGTGTCCAAAACATGCGGCCTCAGATCAGATGATACGATTACAAAATTGATCATTGACCTTTGGCCTAGGGTGCTCTGGTACCATGTACACTTATGAGCATCCTTATGTTCGAACATGGTGTTTGTTATGGCCATTCCATGACTAGCACAGAAGTCCAACAACAAACGACCGTTCGGGTTTAGATCAGGGATGCCAATCACACCTCTCCAGGTGTCTCCATCGTTTCCCACGTGTGCGTTGAAGTCTCCCAGCAAGACTACGGAGTCCCCTACTAGAGCTCCCTGCAGGGCTCCATTCAGGGTCTCCAAGAAGGCCGAATACTCCGAACTGCGGTTTGGGGCATAGGCACAAACAACAGTCAGACACCTCCACAAACCTTCATTTCCTGTATCAAAATCAACATGTAAAAGCAAAACTTCCTATTATTAAAACATGTTAGCTCAGCGTGAAAGGTCAAATAAAATTCAATGTATTTTGCATTCAAATATTTCTTTGTTTTAATTTGTTTATGTCTTTGTGTGTGTTTTCCTTATCTATGATTACATTACAGGTCATGATCAGGAATGTGTAATGCTCGTAAAACACGGAGGATGGGGTTGTAAACTTTTTGTAGCTTAACATTCTTCATTCAGTTCCTGTTGGTTTGTCATTTTAAAGATATCATAATATTCTGTAATAATGTAGGGTTGGAGTCACCAATCTTCACCACACTCCTTAATGAATCACGTTCACTGTCAGAATCATGATGCCGTAGGGTCAACACCTCGAGGGTTACACTGTTTTCAGACACGGACGACACACGGCTCGCATTGCCTTAGCAACTACAGAAAATAAAGTACAGAGGAGGGACTTCAGTCTTTGCTGGAGAAGAAAATAGCAGCAGTCTAGAAAGAGAGATGAGAAGAGATAAATCAGCTGAATAACAGAGAGATTTGCCAGAACTCAGCAGCTTCTCACCACCTCCCTCTGCAGATGGAGACTTCAGAAGGAGCTGAACTCTGCTTTCCACAACTCAACAATTCCTGCAGGAAACCCATGCCAGCTCAGTCAGAGGTCATGCTCACTTACACCGTGGTGCCCTTCATCTCTCTGCTCACTGTAGCTCTCAACCTGCTGGTCATCATCTCTATCTCCCACTTCAGGCAGGGACACACTTTCAGCCTGAGTTTATATATTTTCATGATGGATATTTAAAAGAATTAGGCCTACATGTCTTCCTTTAATATGAATGTTTCAGTTAATAGTAATTGTTTTTGAAATATTAAGTATTCAAACATGATGTTGTATGACATAATATTTTGAATTATTTCATGTCAATAAGAATGTCCTTTGTACTACTGCTGTTACTAACAAGCTACTATTGATGATAATCTCATACGTGATGATATTTTTCCTCTCCAGGCAGCTCCACACCCCCACCAACCTCCTCATCCTCTCCCTGGCTGTCTCAGACTTCTTCGTGGGCCTCCTGCTGATGCCGGCTGGAATCTTTATAACAGCGGCTTGCTGGTTCCTGGGTGACTTAATGTGTACTCTGTATTATGTTGCAGATTTTATCATTATCTCTTCTTCAGTTGGAAACATGGTGCTCATATCACTTGATCGTTATTTGGCTATTTGTGACCCTCTACGTTACACCACCAGAGTTACTCTGGACAGAACAAAAGTCTGTGTTTGTCTGTGTTGGATTTGCTCTTTTCTCTATAATTGTCTCATTTTCAAGGACTTTCTGAGACAACCGGATTCATATAATTCCTGCTATGGAGAGTGTGTAATTGTCATTAACTTTATCACAGGAGCTGTTGACTTTGTCTTTAACTTTATTGTCCCCGTTACTGTCATCATAGTTCTGTATATGAGAGTGTTTGTGGTGGCTGTGTCTCAGGCTCGAGCCATGCGCTCTCATATTGCAGCTGTTACACTCCAGCGTTCAGTTGGTGGAACTGTTAAGAAATCTGAGATGAAAGCAGCCAGGACTCTAGGTATTGTTGTAGTTGTGTTTCTAATGTGTTTCTTTCCATCTTACTCTCCATCCCTAAAAGGTGAGGATATTGTCAGTGGTATATCCTCACGTTTTATAGCATGGCTGCTGTATTTGAACTCTTGTCTAAACCCAGTGATCTATGCCTTCTTTTACCCCTGGTTTAGAAAATCTATGAATCTCATTGTTACCTTTAAGATACTTCGGCCTGACTCTTGTGATGCTAACATACTGTAGAGACAGACTGGAGAAACAACATTGTTCGTATATGTTTATATTTTCAAACCTTCATGAATCATGTTCACTATCAGACAATCATTGTGTTCATTGTCATGACTTCATCTGAAAGTATAATCCCAATTGCTTCTGTAATTACCTCTGCCAAAGAAGTTATGTTTTCAGCTCAGTTTGTCTGTTTGTTTGTCACAGGGCTGATACACAAATCATTGTTCACTTTTGTTGACTTTGTGTCAGGGCTTTTGTGCTGCATTCATGTAGTGTCTGTATAATCTGAAACATTAGTTCCCAGTGTGGCAGTGTTATTCATGTCAATAGTTGAATGTTTTAGCTCAGTAACAGTGAATACTTTTGCAATGGGAGCTTAGTGTAAGATTAGTAATAGGGTACAGTACATTAATTGTTTTCATTAGCAACATAAAAGGTATTTAACAGGTATTTAACAGCAGACAGGTAACAGCATTGAAACTATGATGATCTGACAACTGAACAAAGGAAGTGGACCGGTATACAGTATGGGGAGAGTGGCTTACAAGTGAATAATATGCAGGGAGGAGGCGGACGGGGAAGGCCTGGCAGAGCTTTTCTTAACCACTTTTCTTTTACGGAAAACATGACGAGTTCAAGGAAAGATGTGAAGAACAAAAGTGCATCGTGATGAATCCCAATTAGTGTGATTGTATGAAAATAATTAAATAATACTTTATGCAATATGTGCATAACTTGTTAGGACTACAAATTTACAATACTTCTGTACATTTCATCACTAATAAGTTTCAACATATTGAAAAAAAAACTTAGAATATATATAAAAATATATATACAGCTATACAAACACCATGTAATTCATTTAACACCTTGAAATGTTGATTGTGTTCTCTAGTTGTTGAAGTGCCCTCCTTCTTCTTAACAAAGTTTTCCAGGTTTTTCACAACACCAAATGCTAAAAGAAAGAACCACAGCGAGCCAAACAAGTGGACCAGAGAGCGAGTGCCACTAATGTGGACCAACACACAGCAGGACACTGAGGACACTGAGGACACTGAGGTTGAGGAAGCTGCACAAAGTCCTGAGCAAAGATACAAACTACAAACATGTGGCCAGCAAGAACCAAGAGTGAAATACAGTCACAGTTTGTTTCTGTGATGCTAATGAACAGAAACCGTACTGCAGCCGTGTCCGGGCCACTGAGGAGATACTGCAAATAAGAGATGGAACTGATAAATAAAATCAATGAAAAGTTGATTGATAATAATTTGTCATTTATGCATTTGCTGCTTTTAGTGAAATATGTCTTCAAATAGATTGTTTTGTTCGACCAACAGATCAAAAAACCCATAAACTTTAATGTAGAGGACAAAAGGAACAAGATGGAGAAAGAAAAAGCATTTTTGCTATGTTACTGTTCATCCTGTGAGGAACATGTCTGTCAAATGTTACAGCAATCAACAGCTATAATTAAAATGACAATATTATAAGGCCTCCAGTATACGTTTTGTATATTGCTACTTTAAAAGTAACTACAACACTTAAGTTAATGTAGTGGAGTAAAAAGTATAAAATAGCATAAATTAGAAATACTTAGGTGAAGTAAAAGTTCATCATAATTAAGGTGCACATCACAAAAGCAGGTTTACCTGCTAAATATAGACTCGCATTAAAACCTGATATAGTTCTTTACATTGTTCCAAGTTTGGCTGTAGTTTCTTGTTAACTTTCTTGTTGAACTGATTTGTTCCAAAAACACTCCAGAGTGGTTCTCAATGTTTCACTTTTTGGTTGTCCTCCAACATTTACAGATCAAATAGAATAAATCTTTAGTACATTATTTTCAGAGTCAAGGTACACTGGAGGGATTTTGTTAGCTATGGTCTGATTAGTGAGAGATTGTGTGATATTGCCCTGTGTTAGGGCTCACCTGTGGAGAAGTCAGTACAGGTGCTGTACACAGTTTCAGAACTACCTGATTGAGATAATCAATTCAAAACTAAACCAATCAAAACAGGTCATTATTAGAGTTGATTTAATGTTCATTGTGTGTCTTTTGGGCTAACATTACATTAGTGAAATGTAAATGTCCATCATCTAGTTGTGTTAAGTTGGAATACCTTACCAGTACTCAGTTTTCTGTCTGTTACGACCTGTTATTATGACTACTATTATCTACATTTAAAAGTCAATGTAATCTTAATAGTGCATTTTTCTTTTATACAAAGTCAAATTGCATGTAGCAGATGTAATAATTAATGCCAAAATATATATTGATAAGTAATGACTCAAAAGGATATATTATAAACAGATGAATTGGTACAAAGGGTGGAGAAGAGTGATGGGACTCAACTTCGACTATCAGAAACATTTGGATGCTTGGAGCACCACCCATCTAAAGGAAAAATTGATAGCCATAATTAATGTAGACGTATAATTTGAAGGCTTCTATGGAGTTCTGGCCTGGTGTACATTGACGTGATATTTCATATGCACACTAATCATGGGATCACATTTTCTATAAATTAAATGTTTATTGAACTAATAACTACAAAACTAGACAATTAAAAAGTAAGATAAATGGCAAATTAATGAAGAAGGTCATGAAAATGTGTTATTTCACCTGCCGGTTCTGATCAACAGAAGTGAAGTGGTAGCAGGTTGGGTTTGGATCTCGGCATTTTGGACGTTGTCAGCATTTTGGACCTTGTTCCCACGTCGATTAGAGCGATCTTCTCCACCTCTCTCTATCTCTCTCAGTCTGTTGTTGGGACTTGTCACCCCCTCTTTGGCTGGGGTTTCGGTTGTTGTGGCAGGTTCCGAAGAAGCAAAAGCAGACGAGGAGAAGCGGTTAGAAGAAGCACGAGAAGAGGCAGCAAAAGAAAAGAATTAAACATGCAATCTGTGGCCTGCTTGTAGTTTCATAGACTTCTGTCGAGGGGTTCAGTGTCACTGGTGTGAAGAGCTATATAAGGGCCATCTGGGGGTCCTAAAAATTGGGGATTGGGGCCTACGTCGACTACGTTTCGTGCCCTATGCCCTGGATGAAGGGATGTACGGGCGTGGTTTTATACTCTCAAAGGAAATTGGATGGGGGCTTGATGGGGCATGATTGAGTGACACTTTGTCAACTTCAGACACCTTAGTACAGGGGCCCAGGGTGTTGGAAGTGGACAGGGGCCATAACAGCTCACCCTGGGATATAGGTAAGGTATGGCAATCCAACAAGTCTGTGCACTGGCAAATACCTTACCATACATTTCAGGGTATAGGAATGGGACAGGGTCATGTCTCCACAATCCCTTGGACTAAGAGGCTGATATTTGGGTTGTACTATCTCCCTATGCCCGGCATTCAGTGGTGTGAAAAGAAAGACAATCAGACAACCTTTAATATTTGGCCTTTTCGGGCTGACTCGAGATTTGACTTTTCAGCTCAAAAGCGCAAAAATGTCACTCACTCTGATTTGCTTCAACAAAAGGCACACGTGGAGGACTGTGCCCAAGGATGATGATTCCAATGTTTCAGGGTTATAGGTCTTAGCATTGTGGAGATATGGCCTTGTCCATTTCCTATACCCCGGGCTCTATGTTAAGGTATTGCCAGTGGACAACACCTTACCATTGATCCATATATCATATTACCATATATATTATATTTGAAAGTTTGGCTGTTTTAGCTCCATCGTCCCCTCACTCGCGAACAAGACCCCGAGGTACTTGAACTCCTTCACTTGGGGTAATGGCTCATTCCCTACCCAGAGTAGGCAATCCACCGGTTTCCTGCTGAGAGCCATGGCCTCAGATTTCGAGGTGCTGATCCTCATCCCAACCACTTCACACTCGGCTGCGAACCGATCCAGTGACTGTTGAAGGTCACAGACCCATGATGCCATAAGGACCACATCATCTGCAAAGAGCAGCGATGAGATCCTCAGGTCACCGAACTGCAACCCCTCTCCTCCACGACTACGCCTCGATATCCTATCCATGAAAATCACGAACAGGATTGGTGATAAAGCGCAGCCCTGGCGGAGGCCAACATTCACTGGAAACGAGTCCGACTTACTGCCGAGTATCCGGACACAACTCTCGCTTTGGGCGTACAGGGATTGGATGGCCCTCAAAAGTGACCCCCTCACCCCATACTCCCGCAGCACCTCCCACAGTATCACCCGGGGGACCCGGTCATACGCTTTCTACAGATCCACAAAACACATGTAGACCGGATGGGCGTACTCCCAGGCCCCCTCCAGGATCCTTGCGAGAGTGAAGAGTTGGTCCGTTGTTCCACGACCAGGACGGAATCCGCATTGTTCCTCTTCAATGAGAGGTTCGACTACCGGCCGAACCCTCCTTTCCACCACCCCTCTCTGCCAACCCCTAGGCACTGTCCCAGACTTCCACACAATGTTGACGAGGCGTGTCAACCAAGACAGCCCCTCAACACCCAAAGCCTTCAGCATTTCTGGACGGATCTCATCAACCCCTGTGACTTTGCCACTGTGGAGTTGTTTGACTACCTCAGTGACTTCCATCAGGGAAATTGATGATGATCCCCCATCAGCTTCCAACTCTCCCTCTACCAGAGGGCGCCCTAGAGGGCGTGTTAGTCGGATTCAGGAGTTCCTCAAAGTGCTCCTTCCACCGCCCAATAACCTTCTCAGTCGAAGTCATCAGGGTCCCACCCTTACTGTAAACAGCTTGGATGGTTCCTCGCTTCCCCCTCCTGAGGTGCCGGATGGTTTTCCAGAAGCACCTTGGTGCCGACCGAAAGTCCTTCTCCATAGCTTCTCCGAACTTCTCCCACACCCGCTGTTTTGCCTCTGACACGGCAGAGGCTGCCGTCCTTCTAGTCCTTCGCTACCCTGCAATTGTTTCCGGAGTCCTCCCGGATAACATAACCGGGAAGGACTCCTTCTTCAGTCGGACGGCTTCCCTGACCACCGGGGTCCACCACGGTGTTCGAGGGTTACCGCCCCTTGAGGCACCTAAGACCTTGAGACCACAGCTCATCACTGCATCTTCATCAATAGAGGTTTTGAACATCGCCCACTCAGGTTCAATGACCCCAACCTCCACAGGGATGTCTGAAAAGCTCCGCCGGAGGTGTGAGTTGAAGATCCCCAGGACAGGGGCTTCCTCCAGACGTTCCCAGTTCACCCGCACTACCCGTTTGGGTCTACCAGGTCTGTCCAGAGTCTTCCCCCACCCCTTGATCCAACTCACCACCAGATGGTGATCAGTTGACAGCTCCGGCCCTCTCTTCACCCGAGTGTCCAAAACATGCAGCCTCAGATCAGATGATACGATTACAAAATCGATCATTGACCTTTGGCCTAGGGTGCTCTGGTACCATGTACACTTATGAGCATCCTTATGTTCGAACATGGTGTTTGTTATGGCCATTCCATGACTAGCACAGAAGTCCAACAACAAACGACCGTTCGGGTTTAGATCAGGGATGCCAATCACGCCTCTCCATGTGTCTCCATCGTTTCCCACGTGTGCGTTGAAGTCTCCCAGCAAGACTACGGAGTCCCCTACTGGAGCTCCCTGCAGGGCTCCATTCAGGGTCTCCAAGAAGGCCGAATACTCCGAACTGCGGTTTGGGGCATAGGCACAAACAACAGTCAGACACCTCCACAAACCTTCATTTCCTGTATCAAAATCAACATGTAAAAGCAAAACTTCCTATTATTAAAACATGTTAGCTCAGCGTGAAAGGTCAAATAAAATTCAATGTATTTTGCATTCAAATATTTCTTTGTTTTAATTTGTTTATGTCTTTGTGTGTGTTTTCCTTATCTATGATTACATTACAGGTCATGATCAGGAATGTGTAATGCTCGTAAAACACGGAGGATGGGGTTGTAAACTTTTTGTAGCTTAACATTCTTCATTCAGTTCCTGTTGGTTTGTCATTTTAAAGATATCATAATATTCTGTAATAATGTAGGGTTGGAGTCACCAATCTTCACCACACTCCTTAATGAATCACGTTCACTGTCAGAATCATGATGCCGTAGGGTCAACACCTCGAGGGTCACACTGTTTTCAGACACGGACGACACACGGCTCGCATTGCCTTAGCAACTACAGAAAATAAAGTACAGAGGAGGGACTTCAGTCTTTGCTGGAGAAGAAAATAGCAGCAGTCTGGAAAGAGAGATGAGAAGAGATAAATCAGCTGAATAACAGAGAGCTTTGCCAGAACTCAGCAGATTCTCACCACCTCCCTCTGCAGATGGAGACTTCAGAAGGAGCTGAACTCTGCTTTCCACAACTCAACAATTCCTGCAGGAAACCCATGCCAACTCAGTCAGAGGCCATGCTCACTTACACCGTGGTGCCCTTCATCTCTGTGCTCACTGTAGCTCTCAACCTGCTGGTCATCATCTCTATCTCCCACTTCAGGCAGGGACACACTTTCAGCCTGAGTTTATATATTTTCATGATGGATATTTAAAAGAATTAGGCCTACATGTCTTCCTTTAATATGAATGTTTCAGTTAATAGTAATTGTTTTTGAAATATTAAGTATTCAAACATGATGTTGTGTGACATAATATTTTGAATAATTTCATGTCAATAAGAATGTCCTTTGTACTACTGCTGTTACTAACAAGCTAGTATTGATGATAATCTCATACGTGATGATATTTTTCCTCTCCAGGCAGCTCCACACCCCCACCAACCTCCTCATCCTCTCCCTGGCTGTCTCAGACTTCTTCGTGGGCCTCCTGCTGATGCCTGCTGGAATCTTTTTAACAGCGGCTTGCTGGTTCCTGGGTGACTTAATGTGTGCTCTGTATTATGTTGCAGAAGCTATCATTATCTCTTCTTCTGTTGGAAACATGGTGCTCATATCACTTGATCGTTATTTGGCTATTTGTGACCCTCTACGTTACACCACCAGAGTTACTCTGAACAGAACAAAAGACTGTGTTTGTCTGTGTTGGATTTGCTCTTTTCTCTATAATTGTCTCATTTTAAAGGACTTTCTGAGACAACCGGATTCATATAATTCCTGCTATGGAGAGTGTGTAATTGTCATTAACTTTATCACAGGAGCTGTTGACTTTGTCTTTACCTTGATTGTCCCCGTTACTGTCATCATAGTTCTGTATATGAGAGTGTTTGTGGTGGCTGTGTCTCAGGCTCGAGCCATGCGCTCTCATATTGCAGCTGTTACACTCCAGAGTTCAGTTCGTATAACTGTTAAGAAATCTGAGATGAAAGCAGGCAGGACTCTAGGTATTGTTGTAGTTGTGTTTCTAATGTGTTTCTTTCCATATTACTCTCCATCCATGAAAGGTGAGGATATTGAAGACAGTAGTTCATCCTCACTTGTTGCAGTCTGGCTTCTGTTTTTGAACTCTTGTCTAAACCCAGTGATCTATGCCTTCTTTTACCCCTGGTTTAGAAAATCTATGAAACTCATTGTTACCTTTAAGATACTTCGGCCTGACTCTTGTGATGTTAACATACTGTAGAGACAGACTGGAGAAACAACATTGTTCGTATATGTTTATATTTTCAAACCTTCATGAATCATGTTCACTATCAGACAATCATTGTGTTCATTGTCACGACTTCATCTGAGAGTATAATCCAACATGCTTCTGTAATTACCTCTGCCAAAGAAGTTATGTTTTCAGCTCAGTTTGTCTGTTTGATTGTCACAGGGCTGATACACAAATCATTGTTCACTTTTGTTGACTTTGTGTCAAATAGAAAAAGCATTTTTGCTATTTTCTGCTCAAAAACAGACTTCTTCTCAACTGATGACAGATTATCTGTCATGTGACTATTTAATGAACTAATCAACCAACCATTTCATTTTTAATGTTGACCATGTTCACCATCTTATTTGGTTTTTAACATGCTATTTGCAAGCTGATAAAGCAAACTGTTACTGTTCATCCTGTGAGGAATATGTCTGTCAAATGTTACAGTGATCAACAGCTATAATTAAAATGACAATATTATAAGGCCTCCAGTATACGTTTTGTATATTGCTACTTTAAAAGTAACTATAACACTTAAGTTAATGTAGTGGAGTAAAAACTATAAAATAGCATAAATTAGAAATACTTAGGTGAAGTAAAAGTTCATCATAATTAAGGTGCACATCACAAAAGCAGGTTTACCTGCTAAATATAGACTCGCATTAAAACCTGATATAGTTCTTTACATTGTTCCAAGTTTGGCTGTAGTTTCTTGTTAACTTTCTTGTTGAACTGATTTGTTCCAAAAACACTCCAGAGTGGTTCTCAATGTTTCACTTTTTGGTTGTCCTCCAACATTTACAGATCAAATAGAATAAATCTTTAGTGCATTATTTTCAGAGTCAAGGTACACTGGAGGGATTTTGTTAGCTATGGTCTGATTAGTGAGAGATTGTGTGATATTGCCCTGTGTTAGGGCTCACCTGTGGAGAAGTCAGTACAGGTGCTGTACACAGTTTCAGAACTACCTGATTGAGATAATCAATTCAAAACTAAACCAATCAAAACAGGTCATTATTAGAGTTGATTTAATGTTCATTGTGTGTCTTTTGGGCTAACATTACATTAGTGAAATGTAAATGTCCATCATCTAGTTGTGTTAAGTTGGAATACCTTACCAGTACTCAGTTTTCTGTCTGTTACGACCTGTTATTATGACTACTATTATCTACATTTAAAAGTCAATGTAATCTTAATAGTGCATTTTTCTTTTATACAAAGTCAAATTGCATGTAGCAGATGTAATAATTAATGCCAAAATATATATTGATAAGTAATGACTCAAAAGGATATATTATAAACAGATGAATTGGTACAAAGGGTGGAGAAGAGTGATGGGACTCAACTTCGACTATCAGAAACATTTGGATGCTTGGAGCACCACCCATCTAAAGGAAAAATTGATAGCCATAATTAATGTAGACGTATAATTTGAAGGCTTCTATGGAGTTCTGGCCTGGTGTACATTGACGTGATATTTCATATGCACACTAATCATGGGATCACATTTTCTATAAATTAAATGTTTATTGAACTAATAACTACAAAACTAGACAATTAAAAAGTAAGATAAATGGCAAATTAATGAAGAAGGTCATGAAAATGTGTTATTTCACCTGCCGGTTCTGATCAACAGAAGTGAAGTGGTAGCAGGTTGGGTTTGGATCTCGGCATTTTGGACGTTGTCAGCATTTTGGACCTTGTTCCCACGTCGATTAGAGCGATCTTCTCCACCTCTCTCTATCTCTCTCAGTCTGTTGTTGGGACTTGTCACCCCCTCTTTGGCTGGGGTTTCGGTTGTTGTGGCAGGTTCCGAAGAAGCAAAAGCAGACGAGGAGAAGCGGTAAGAAGAAGCACGAGAAGAGGCAGCAAAAGAAAAGAATTAAACATGCAATCTGTGGCCTGCTTGTAGTTTCATAGACTTTTGTCGAGGGGTTCAGTGTCACTGGTGTGAAGAGCTATATAAGGGCCATCTGGGGCTCCTAAAAATTGAGGATTGGGGCCTACGTCGACTACGTTTCGTGCCCTATGCCCTGGATGAAGGGATGTACGGGCGTGGTTTTATACTCTCAAAGGAAATTGGATGGGGGCTTGATGGGGCATGATTGAGTGACACTTTGTCAACTTCAGACACCTTAGTACAGGGGCCCAGGGTGTTGGAAGTGGACAGGGGCCATAACAGCTCACCCTGGGATATAGGTAAGGTATGGCAATCCAACAAGTCTGTGCACTGGCAAATACCTTACCATACATTTCAGGGTATAGGAATGGGACAGGGTCATGTCTCCACAATCCCTTGGACTAAGAGGCTGATATTTGGGTTGTACTATCTCCCTATGCCCGGCATTCAGTGGTGTGAAAAGAAAGACAATCAGACAACCTTTAATATTTGGCCTTTTCGGGCTGACTCGAGATTTGACTTTTCAGCTCAAAAGCGCAAAAATGTCACTCACTCTGATTTGCTTCAACAAAAGGCACACGTGGAGGACTGTGCCCAAGGATGATGATTCCAATGTTTCAGGGTTATAGGTCTTAGCATTGTGGAGATATGGCCTTGTCCATTTCCTATACCCTGGGCTCTATGTTAAGGTATTGCCAGTGGACAACACCTTACAATTGATCCATATATCATATTACCATATATATTATATTTGAAAGTTTGGCTGTTTTAGCTCCATCGTCCCCTCACTCGCGAACAAGACCCCGAGGTACTTGAACTCCTTCACTTGGGGTAATGGCTCATTCCCTACCCAGAGTAGGCAATCCACCGGTTTCCTGCTGAGAGCCATGGCCTCAGATTTCGAGGTGCTGATCCTCATCCCAACCACTTCACACTCGGCTGCGAACCGATCCAGTGACTGTTGAAGGTCACAGACCCATGATGCCATAAGGACCACATCATCTGCAAAGAGCAGCGATGAGATCCTCAGGTCACCGAACTGCAACCCCTCTCCTCCACGACTACGCCTCGATATCCTATCCATGAAAATCACGAACAGGATTGGTGATAAAGCGCAGCCCTGGCGGAGGCCAACATTCACTGGAAACGAGTCCGACTTACTGCCGAGTATCCGGACACAACTCTCGCTTTGGGCGTACAGGGATTGGATGGCCCTCAAAAGTGACCCCCTCACCCCATACTCCCGCAGCACCTCCCACAGTATCACCCGGGGGACCCGGTCATACGCTTTCTACAGATCCACAAAACACATGTAGACCGGATGGGCGTACTCCCAGGCCCCCTCCAGGATCCTTGCGAGAGTGAAGAGTTGGTCCGTTGTTCCACGACCAGGACGGAATCCGCATTGTTCCTCTTCAATGAGAGGTTCGACTACCGGCCGAACCCTCCTTTCCACCACCCCTCTCTGCCAACCCCTAGGCACTGTCCCAGACTTCCACACAATGTTGACGAGGCGTGTCAACCAAGACAGCCCCTCAACACCCAAAGCCTTCAGCATTTCTGGACGGATCTCATCAACCCCTGTGACTTTGCCACTGTGGAGTTGTTTGACTACCTCAGTGACTTCCATCAGGGAAATTGATGATGATCCCCCATCAGCTTCCAACTCTCCCTCTACCAGAGGGCGCCCTAGAGGGCGTGTTAGTCGGATTCAGGAGTTCCTCAAAGTGCTCCTTCCACCGCCCGATAACCTTCTCAGTCGAAGTCATCAGGGTCCCACCCTTACTGTAAACAGCTTGGATGGTTCCTCGCTTCCCCCTCCTGAGGTGCCGGATGGTTTTCCAGAAGCACCTTGGTGCCGACCGAAAGTCCTTCTCCATAGCTTCTCCGAACTTCTCCCACACCCGCTGCTTTGCCTCTGACACGGCAGAGGCTGCCGTCCTTCTAGTCCTTCGCTACCCTGCAACTGTTTCCGGAGTCCTCCCGGATAACATAACCGGGAAGGACTCCTTCTTCAGTCGGACGGCTTCCCTGACCACCGGGGTCCACCACGGTGTTCGAGGGTTACCGCCCCTTGAGGCACCTAAGACCTTGAGACCACAGCTCATCACTGCATCTTCATCAATAGAGGTTTTGAACATCGCCCACTCAGGTTCAATGACCCCAACCTCCACAGGGATGTCTGAAAAGCTCCGCCGGAGGTGTGAGTTGAAGATCCCCAGGACAGGGGCTTCCTCCAGACGTTCCCAGTTCACCCGCACTACCCGTTTGGGTCTACCAGGTCTGTCCAGAGTCTTCCCCCACCCCTTGATCCAACTCACCACCAGATGGTGATCAGTTGACAGCTCCGGCCCTCTCTTCACCCGAGTGTCCAAAACATGCGGCCTCAGATCAGATGATACGATTACAAAATTGATCATTGACCTTTGGCCTAGGGTGCTCTGGTACCATGTACACTTATGAGCATCCTTATGTTCGAACATGGTGTTTGTTATGGCCATTCCATGACTAGCACAGAAGTCCAACAACAAACGACCGTTCGGGTTTAGATCAGGGATGCCAATCACACCTCTCCAGGTGTCTCCATCGTTTCCCACGTGTGCGTTGAAGTCTCCCAGCAAGACTACGGAGTCCCCTACTAGAGCTCCCTGCAGGGCTCCATTCAGGGTCTCCAAGAAGGCCGAATACTCCGAACTGCGGTTTGGGGCATAGGCACAAACAACAGTCAGACACCTCCACAAACCTTCATTTCCTGTATCAAAATCAACATGTAAAAGCAAAACTTCCTATTATTAAAACATGTTAGCTCAGCGTGAAAGGTCAAATAAAATTCAATGTATTTTGCATTCAAATATTTCTTTGTTTTAATTTGTTCATGTCTTTGTGTGTGTTTTCCTTATCTATGATTACATTACAGGTCATGATCAGGAATGTGTAATGCTCGTAAAACACGGAGGATGGGGTTGTAAACTTTTTGTAGCTTAACATTCTTCATTCAGTTCCTGTTGGTTTGTCATTTTAAAGATATCATAATATTCTGTAATAATGTAGGGTTGGAGTCACCAATCTTCACCACACTCCTTAATGAATCACGTTCACTGTCAGAATCATGATGCCGTAGGGTCAACACCTCGAGGGTCACACTGTTTTCAGACACGGACGACACACGGCTCGCATTGCCTTAGCAACTACAGAAAATAAAGTACAGAGGAGGGACTTCAGTCTTTGCTGGAGAAGAAAATAGCAGCAGTCTGGAAAGAGAGATGAGAAGAGATAAATCAGCTGAATAACAGAGAGCTTTGCCAGAACTCAGCAGCTTCTCACCACCTCCCTCTGCAGATGGAGACTTCAGAAGGAGCTGAACTCTGCTTTCCACAACTCAACAATTCCTGCAGGAAACCCATGCCAGCTCAGTCAGAGGCCATGCTCACTTACACCGTGGTGCCCTTCATCTCTCTGCTCACTGTAGCTCTCAACCTGCTGGTCATCATCTCTATCTCCCACTTCAGGCAGGGACACACTTTCAGCCTAAGTTTATATATTTTCATGATGGATATTTAAAAGAATTAGGCCTACATGTCTTCCTTTAATATGAATGTTTCAGTTAATAGTAATTGTTTTTGAAATATTAAGTATTCAAACATGATGTTGTATGACATAATATTTTGAATAATTTCATGTCAATAAGAATGTCCTTTGTACTACTGCTGTTACTAACAAGCTAGTATTGATGATAATCTCATACGTGATGATATTTTTCCTCTCCAGGCAGCTCCACACCCCCACCAACCTCCTCATCCTCTCCCTGGCTGTCTCAGACTTCTTCGTGGGCCTCCTGCTGATGCCGGCTGGAATCTTTATAACAGCGGCTTGCTGGTTCCTGGGTGACTTAATGTGTGCTCTGTATTATGTTGCAGATTTCGTCATTATCTCTTCTTCAGTTGGAAACATGGTGCTCATATCACTTGATCGTTATTTGGCTATTTGTGACCCTCTACGTTACACCACCAGAGTTACTCTGGACAGAACAAAAGTCTGTGTTTGTCTGTGTTGGATTTGCTCTTTTCTCTATAATTGTCTCATTTTAAAGGACTTTCTGAGACAACCGGATTCATATAATTCCTGCTATGGAGAGTGTATAATTGTCATTAACTTTATCACAGGAGCTGTTGACTTTGTCTTTAACTTTATTGTCCCCGTTACTGTCATCATAGTTCTGTATATGAGAGTGTTTGTGGTGGCTGTGTCTCAGGCTCGAGCCATGCGCTCTCATATTGCAGCTGTTACACTCCAGCGTTCAGTTGGTGGAACTGTTAAGAAATCTGAGATGAAAGCAGCCAGGACTCTAGGTATTGTTGTAGTTGTGTTTCTAATGTGTTTCTTTCCATCTTACTCTCCATCCCTAAAAGGTGAGGATATTGTCAGTGGTATATCCTCACGTTTTATGGCATGGCTGCTGTATTTGAACTCTTGTCTAAACCCAGTGATCTATGCCTTCTTTTACCCCTGGTTTAGAAAATCTATGAATCTCATTGTTACCTTTAAGATACTTCGGCCTGACTCTTGTGATGCTAACATACTGTAGAGACAGACTGGAAGAAACAACATTGTTCGTATATGTTTATATTTTCAAACCTTCATGAATCATGTTCACTATCAGACAATCATTGTGTTCATTGTCATGACTTTATCTGAAAGTATAATCCAACATGCTTCTGTAATTACCTCTGCCAAAGAAGTTATGTTTTCAGCTCAGTTTGTCTGTTTGTTTGTCACAGGGCTGATACACAAATCATTGTTCACTTTTGTTGACTTTGTGTCAGGGCTTTTGTGCTGCATTCATGTAGTGTCTGTATAATCTGAAACATTATTTCCCAGTGTGGCAGTGTTATTCATGTCAATAGTTGAATGTTTTAGCTCAGTAACGGTGAATATTTTTGCAATGGGAGCTTCGTGTAAGATTAGTAATAGGGTACAGTACATTAATTGTTTTCATTAGCAACATAAAAGGTATTTAACAGGTATTTAACAGCAGACAGGTAACAGCATTGAAACTATGATGATCTGACAACTGAACAAAGGAAGTGGACCGGTATACAGTATGGGGAGAGTGGCTGACAAGTGAATAATATGCAGGGAGGAGGCGGACGGGGAAGGCCTGGCAGAGCTTTTCTTAACCACTTTTCTTTTACGGAAAACATGACGAGTTCAAGGAAAGATGTGAAGAACAAAAGTGCATTGTGATGAATCCCAATTAGTGTGATTGTATGAAAATAATTAAATAATACTTTATGCAATATGTGCATAACTTGTTAGGACTACAAATTTACAATACTTCTGTACATTTCATCACTAATAAGTTTCAACATGTTGAAAAAAAAACTTATAATATATATAAAAATATATATACAGCTATACAAACACCATGTAATTCATTTAACACCTTGAAATGTTGATTGTGTTCTCTAGTTGTTGAAGTGCCCTCCTTCTTCTTAACAAAGTTTTCCAGGTTTTTCACAACACCAAATGCTAAAAGAAAGAACCACAGCGAGCCAAACAAGTGGACCAGAGAGCGAGTGCCACTAATGTGGACCAACACACAGCAGGACACTGAGGACACTGAGGACACTGAGGACACTGAGGATGAGGAAGCTGCACAAAGTCCTGAGCAAAGATACAAACTACAAACATGTGGCCAGCAAGAACCAAGAGTGAAATACAGTCACAGTTTGTTTCTGTGATGCTAATGAACAGAAACCGTACTGCAGCCGTGTCCGGGCCACTGAGGAGAGACTGCAAATAAGAGCTGGAACTGATAAATAAAGTCAATGAAAAGTTGATTGATAATAATTTGTCATTTATGCATTTGCTGCTTTTAGTGAAATATGTCTTCAAATAGATTGTTTTGTTCGACCAACAGATCAAAAAACCCATAAACTTTAATGTAGAGGACAAAAGGAACAAGATGGAGAAAGAAAAAGCATTTTTGCTATTTTTGGTTTTTAACATGCTATTTGCAAGCTGATAAAGCAAACTGTTACTGTTCATCCTGTGAGGAACATGTCTGTCAAATGTTACAGCGATCAACAGCTATAATTAAAATGACAATATTATAAGGCCTCCAGTATACGTTTTGTATATTGTTACTTTAAAAGTAACTACAACACTTAAGTTAATGTAGTGGAGTAAAAACTATAAAATAGCATAAATTAGAAATACTTAGGTGAAGTAAAAGTTCATCATAATTAAGGTGCACATCACAAAAGCAGGTTTACCTGCTAAATATAGACTCGCATTAAAACCTGATATAGTTCTTTACATTGTTCCAAGTTTGGCTGTAGTTTCTTGTTAACTTTCTTGTTGAACTGATTTGTTCCAAAAACACTCCAGAGTGGTTCTCAATGTTTCACTTTTTGGTTGTCCTCCAACATTTACAGATCAAATAGAATAAATCTTTAGTGCATTATTTTCAGAGTCAAGGTACACTGGAGGGATTTTGTTAGCTATGGTCTGATTAGTGAGAGATTGTGTGATATTGCCCTGTGTTAGGGCTCACCTGTGGAGAAGTCAGTACAGGTGCTGTACACAGTTTCAGAACTACCTGATTGAGATAATCAATTCAAAACTAAACCAATCAAAACAGGTCATTATTAGAGTTGATTTAATGTTCATTGTGTGTCTTTTGGGCTAACATTACATTAGTGAAATGTAAATGTCCATCATCTAGTTGTGTTAAGTTGGAATACCTTACCAGTACTCAGTTTTCTGTCTGTTACGACCTGTTATTATGACTACTATTATCTACATTTAAAAGTCAATGTAATCTTAATAGTGCATTTTTCTTTTATACAAAGTCAAATTGCATGTAGCAGATGTAATAATTAATGCCAAAATATATATTGATAAGTAATGACTCAAAAGGATATATTATAAACACATGAATTGGTACAAAGGGTGGAGAAGAGTGATGGGACTCAACTTCGACTATCAGAAACATTTGGATGCTTGGAGCACCACCCATCTAAAGGAAAAATTGATAGCCATAATTAATGTAGACGTATAATTTGAAGGCTTCTATGGAGTTCTGGCCTGGTGTACATTGACGTGATATTTCATATGCACACTAATCATGGGATCACATTTTCTATAAATTAAATGTTTATTGAACTAATAACTACAAAACTAGACAATTAAAAAGTAAGATAAATGGCAAATTAATGAAGAAGGTCATGAAAATGTGTTATTTCACCTGCCGGTTCTGATCAACAGAAGTGAAGTGGTAGCAGGTTGGGTTTGGATCTCGGCATTTTGGACGTTGTCAGCATTTTGGACCTTGTTCCCACGTCGATTAGAGCGATCTTCTCCACCTCTCTCTATCTCTCTCAGTCTGTTGTTGGGACTTGTCACCCCCTCTTTGGCTGGGGTTTCGGTTGTTGTGGCAGGTTCCGAAGAAGCAAAAGCAGACGAGGAGAAGCGGTAAGAAGAAGCACGAGAAGAGGCAGCAAAAGAAAAGAATTAAACATGCAATCTGTGGCCTGCTTGTAGTTTCATAGACTTCTGTCGAGGGGTTCAGTGTCACTGGTGTGAAGAGCTATATAAGGGCCATCTGGGGCTCCTAAAAATTGGGGATTGGGGCCTATGTCGACTACGTTTCGTGCCCTATGCCCTGGATGAAGGGATGTACGGGCGTGGTTTTATACTCTCAAAGGAAATTGGATGGGGGCTTGATGGGGCATGATTGAGTGACACTTTGTCAACTTCAGACACCTTAGTACAGGGGCCCAGGGTGTTGGAAGTGGACAGGGGCCATAACAGCTCACCCTGGGATATAGGTAAGGTATGGCAATCCAACAAGTCTGTGCACTGGCAAATACCTTACCATACATTTCAGGGTATAGGAATGGGACAGGGTCATGTCTCCACAATCCCTTGGACTAAGAGGCTGATATTTGGGTTGTACTATCTCCCTATGCCCGGCATTCAGTGGTGTGAAAAGAAAGACAATCAGACAACCTTTAATATTTGGCCTTTTCGGGCTGACTCGAGATTTGACTTTTCAGCTCAAAAGCGCAAAAATGTCACTCACTCTGATTTGCTTCAACAAAAGGCACACGTGGAGGACTGTGCCCAAGGATGATGATTCCAATGTTTCAGGGTTATAGGTCTTAGCATTGTGGAGATATGGCCTTGTCCATTTCCTATACCCTGGGCTCTATGTTAAGGTATTGCCAGTGGACAATACCTTATCATTGATCCATATATCATATTACCATATATATTATATTTGAAAGTTTGGCTGTTTTAGCTCCATCGTCCCCTCACTCGCGAACAAGACCCTGAGGTACTTGAACTCCTTCACTTGGGGTAATGGCTCATTCCCTACCCAGAGTAGGCAATCCACCGGTTTCCTGCTGAGAGCCATGGCCTCAGATTTCGAGGTGCTGATCCTCATCCCAACCACTTCACACTCGGCTGCGAACCAATCCAGTGACTGTTGAAAGTCACAGACCCATGATGCCATAAGGACCACATCATCTGCAAAGAGTAGCGATGAGATCCTCAGGTCACCGAACTGCAACCCCTCTCCTCCACGACTACGCCTCGATATCCTATCCATGAAAATCACGAACAGGATTGGTGATAAAGCGCAGCCCTGGCGGAGGCCAACATTCACTGGAAACGAGTCCGACTTACTGCCGAGTATCCGGACACAACTCTCGCTTTGGGCGTACAGGGATTGGATGGCCCTCAAAAGTGACCCCCTCACCCCATACTCCCGCAGCACCTCCCACAGTATCACCCGGGGGACCCGGTCATATGCTTTCTACAGATCCACAAAACACATGTAGACCGGATGGGCGTACTCCCAGGCCCCCTCCAGGATCCTTGCGAGAGTGAAGAGTTGGTCCGTTGTTCCACGACCAGGACGGAATCCGCATTGTTCCTCTTCAATGAGAGGTTCGACTACCGGCCGAACCCTCCTTTCCACCACCCCGGTCTGCCAACCCCTAGGCACTGTCCCAGACTTCCACACAATGTTGACGAGGCGTGTCAACCAACACAGCCCCTCAACACCCAAAGCCTTCAGCATTTCTGGACGGATCTCATCAACCCCTGTGACTTTGCCACTGTGGAGTTGTTTGACTACCTCAGTGACTTCCATCAGGGAAATTGATGATGATCCCCCATCAGCTTCCAACTCTCCCTCTACCAGAGGGCGCCCTAGAGGGCGTGTTAGTTGGATTCAGGAGTTCCTCAAAGTGTTCCTTCCACCGCCCGATAACCTTCTCAGTCGAAGTCATCAGGGTCCCACCCTTACTGTAAACAGCTTGGATGGTTCCTCGCTTCCCCCTCCTGAGGTGCCGGATGGTTTTCCAGAAGCACCTTGGTGCCGACCGAAAGTCCTTCTCCATAGCTTCTCCGAACTTCTCCCACACCCGCTGCTTTGCCTCTGACACGGCAGAGGCTGCCGTCCTTCTAGTCCTTCGCTACCCTGCAATTGTTTACGGAGTCCTCCCGGATAACATAACCGGGAAGGACTCCTTCTTCAGTCGGACGGCTTCCCTGACCACCGGGGTCCACCACGGTGTTCGAGGGTTACCGCCCCTTGAGGCACCTAAGACCTTGAGACCACAGCTCATCACTGCATCTTCATCAATAGAGGTTTTGAACATCGCCCACTCAGGTTCAATGACCCCAACCTCCACAGGGATGTCTGAAAAGCTCCGCCGGAGGTGTGAGTTGAAGATCCCCAGGACAGGGGCTTCCTCCAGACGTTCCCAGTTCACCCGCACTACCCGTTTGGGTCTACCAGGTCTGTCCAGAGTCTTCCCCCACCCCTTGATCCAACTCACCACCAGATGGTGATCAGTTGACAGCTCCGGCCCTCTCTTCACCCGAGTGTCCAAAACATGCAGCCTCAGATCAGATGATACGATTACAAAATCGATCATTGACCTTTGGCCTAGGGTGCTCTGGTACCATGTACACTTATGAGCATCCTTATGTTCGAACATGGTGTTTGTTATGGCCATTCCATGACTAGCACAGAAGTCCAACAACAAACGACCGTTCGGGTTTAGATCAGGGATGCCAATCACACCTCTCCAGGTGTCTCCATCGTTTCCCACGTGTGCGTTGAAGTCTCCCAGCAAGACTACGGAGTCCCCTACTGGAGCTCCCTGCAGGGCTCCATTCAGGGTCTCCAAGAAGGCCGAATACTCTGAACTGCGGTTTGGGGCATAGGCACAAACAACAGTCAGACACCTCCACAAACCTTCATTTCCTGTATCAAAATCAACATGTAAAAGCAAAACTTCCTATTATTAAAACATGTTAGCTCAGCGTGAAAGGTCAAATAAAATTCAATGTATTTTGCATTCAAATATTTCTTTGTTTTAATTTGTTTATGTCTTTGTGTGTGTTTTCCTTATCTATGATTACATTACAGGTCATGATCAGGAATGTGTAATGCTCGTAAAACACGGAGGATGGGGTTGTAAACTTTTTGTAGCTTAACATTCTTCATTCAGTTCCTGTTGGTTTGTCATTTTAAAGATATCATAATATTCTGTAATAATGTAGGGTTGGAGTCACCAATCTTCACCACACTCCTTAATGAATCACGTTCACTGTCAGAATCATGATGCCGTAGGGTCAACACCTCGAGGGTCACACTGTTTTCAGACACGGACGACACACGGCTCGCATTGCCTTAGCAACTACAGAAAATAAAGTACAGAGGAGGGACTTCAGTCTTTGCTGGAGAAGAAAATAGCAGCAGTCTGGAAAGAGAGATGAGAAGAGATAAATCAGCTGAATAACAGAGAGCTTTGCCAGAACTCAGCAGCTTCTCACCACCTCCCTCTGCAGATGGAGACTTCAGAAGGAGCTGAACTCTGCTTTCCACAACTCAACAATTCCTGCAGGAAACCCATGCCAGCTCAGTCAGAGGTCGTGCTCACTTACACCGTGGTGCCCTTCATCTCTCTGCTCACTGTAGCTCTCAACCTGCTGGTCATCATCTCTATCTCCCACTTCAGGCAGGGACACACTTTCAGCCTGAGTTTATATATTTTCATGATGGATATTTAAAAGAATTAGGCCTACATGTCTTCCTTTAATATGAATGTTTCAGTTAATAGTAATTGTTTTTGAAATATTAAGTATTCAAACATGATGTTGTCTGACATAATATTTTGAATTATTTCATGTCAATAAGAATGTCCTTTGTACTACTGCTGTTACTAACACGCTAGTATTGATGATAATCTCATACGTGATGATATTTTTCCTCTCCAGGCAGCTCCACAACCCCACCAACCTCCTCATCCTCTCCCTGGCTGTCTCAGACTTCTTCGTGGGCCTCCTGCTGATGCCGGCTGGAATCTTTATAACAACGGCTTGCTGGTTCCTGGGTGACTTAATGTGTGCTCTGTATTATGTTGTATGTTTTTTCATTACATCTTCTTCTGTTGGAAACATGGTGCTCATATCACTTGATCGTTATTTGGCTATTTGTGACCCTCTACGTTACACCACCAGAGTTACACTGGACAGAACAAAAGTCTGTGTTTGTCTGTGTTGGATTTTCTCTTTTCTCTATAATTGTCTCATTTTAAAGGACTTTCTGAGACAACCGGATTCATATAATTCCTGCTATGGAGAGTGTATAATTGTCATTAACTTTATCACAGGAACTGTTGACTTTGTCTTTAACTTTATTGTCCCTGTTACTGTCATCATAGTTCTGTATATGAGAGTGTTTGTGGTGGCTGTGTCTCAGGCTCGAGCCATGCGCTCTCATATTGCAGCTGTTACACTCCAGCGTTCAGTTCGTATAACTGTTAAGAAATCTGAGATGAAAGCAGCCAGGACTCTAGGTATTGTTGTAGTTGTGTTTCTAATGTGTTTCTTTCCATATTACTCTCCATCCCTGAAAGGTGAGGATATTGTCAGTGGTTCATCCTCACGTTTTATAGCATGGCTGCTGTATTTGAACTCTTGTCTAAACCCAGTGATCTATGCCTTCTTTTACCCTTGGTTTAGAAAATCTATCAAACTCATTGTTACCTTTAAGATACTTTGGCCTGACTCTTGTGATGCTAACATACTGTAGAGACAGACTGGAGAAACAACATTGTTCGTATATGTTTATATTTTCAAACCTTCATGAATCATGTTCACTATCAGACAATCATTGTGTTCATTGTCATGACTTCATCTGAAAGTATAATCCAACATGCTTCTATAATTACCTCTGCCAAAGAAGTTATGTTTTCAGCTCAGTTTGTCTGTTTGTTTGTCACAGGGCTGATACACAAATCATTGTTCACTTTTGTTGACTTTGTGTCAGGGCTTTTGTGCTGCATTCATGTAGTGTCTGTATAATCTGAAACATTAGTTCCCAGTGTGGCAGTGTTATTCATGTCAATAGTTGAATGTTTTAGCTCAGTAACAGTGAATACTTTTGCAATGGGAGCTTAGTGTAAGATTAGTAATAGGGTACAGTACATTAATTGTTTTCATTAGCAACATAAAAGGTATTTAACAGGTATTTAACAGCAGACAGGTAACAGCATTGAAACTATGATGATCTGACAACTGAACAAAGGAAGTGGACCGGTATACAGTATGGGGAGAGTGGCTGACAAGTGAATAATATGCAGGGAGGAGGCGGACGGGGAAGGCCTGGCAGAGCTTTTCTTAACCACTTTTCTTTTACGGAAAACATGACGAGTTCAAGGAAAGATGTGAAGGAGGACTTCAGAAAAGAGAATCCCACTGCACTTAGGCTTTGTAATTATGATGTGAATGCTGATGTTATTGAGGTGGGTCTGTCGGGGTGAAACTTCAATTTTTTCAAAGAACAAAAGTGCATCGTGATGAATCCCAATTAGTGTGATTGTATGAAAATAATTAAATAATACTTTATGCAATATGTGCATAACTTGTTAGGACTACAAATTTACAATACTTCTGTACATTTCATCACTAATAAGTTTCAACATATTGAAAAAAAAACTTATAATATAAAAATATATATACAGCTATACAAACACCATGTAATTAATTTAACACCTTGAAATGTTGATTGTGTTCTCTAGTTGTTGAAGTGCCCTCCTTCTTCTTAACAAAGTTTTCCAGGTTTTTCACAACACCAAATGCTAAAAGAAAGAACCACAGCGAGCCAAACAAGTGGACCAGAGAGCGAGTGCCACTAATGTGGACCAACACACAGCAGGACACTGAGGACTGAGGACAAATATAGACTCGCATTAAAACCTGATATAGTTCTTTACATTGTTCCAAGTTTGGCTGTAGTTTCTTGTTAACTTTCTTGTTGAACTGATTTTTTCCAAAAACACTCCAGAGTGGTTCTCAATGTTTCACTTTTTGGTTGTCCTCCAACATTTACAGATCAAATAGAATAAATCTTTAGTACATTATTTTCAGAGTCAAGGTACACTGGAGGGATTTTGTTAGCTATGGTCTGATTAGTGAGAGATTGTGTGATATTGCCCTGTGTTAGGGCTCACCTGTGGAGAAGTCAGTACAGGTGCTGTACACAGTTTCAGAACTACCTGATTGAGATAATCAATTAAAAACTAAACCAATCAAAACAGGTCATTATTAGAGTTGATTTAATGTTCATTGTGTGTCTTTTGGGCTAACATTACATTAGTGAAATGTAAATGTCCATCATCTAGTTGTGTTAAGTTGGAATACCTTACCAGTACTCAGTTTTCTGTCTGTTACGACCTGTTATTATGATTACTATTATCTACACTTTGAGTCAATCTAATCTTGATGGTGCGTTCACACCAGATGCAAAGCAACATTTTTGCATCGTGGATTTAAATATAAAGTCAATGCCAAGACAGCAAAAGCATGTGAATTTGCACTTGCCGATACAAATGCTGTGAATGCCACTACGCAAATGAAGCAACGCTTCATACGCGAAGAGGCAAAATGCAACGAGAACAACGGAACAACTAATGTCCTTCGACCTGCACCCAGCACAGCAAAAGACGCTGGAACTGTAACATTTTCCACAACCCACAGAATCACCAGAAGGTTAAGTAACCATCTGTGGACTGACTGTTAACAGGGACCAGCATATCACAGCATCCAAGACTGTTAAGCTTTAACCTCTGTCAGTGAACCTGTATTGATTTGATTTAATGTTACTGAGTGCTATATTATTGTGATGTCTGTTAATAGTCTGGGTATTGAATAGCCGCACTGCTAAGTTGATGTTAGTATTGCTTCACACAGACACAAGGCCTTGCATGTAAAACTAACCCCCTTTTCTACCCCAACACTATTATCCTGCACGGATCACGTACTTACGATTTGCTTCAAATATAGTTCTTAGCATCTGGTCTCAATACATGTGTTCAGATAGAACAAAGATGTTCAAAGTTCCCGTCTACATTTTTCGTTCAGAGAATACAGGTAAATGGCAAAGGTTCTGGCGACAATGTTTGAATCTGCCATATTTGCAGTCTTTCCTTTGTTTGTTCTGCAGGCCATCGTGTGGTCACGGCCCTATCGGTTGCCTGAACACAAGACGAAAATTGTTCAGCCGGAGCTTCAGGCCATGCTGGAGATGGGGGTTGTAATGTCAATTTTCCAATTTCCAATGTTCCAATGTTCTTATGCCATCTACACATGTGGATGCGTGTGGGTTCCAGATTTAGAGCTTCCGGTTGTAGATATAGATGGTTTGCGGTTCTATGGATATAGTCTATCACTGTCACTGTTGTAGACGCTGATCTATCACTGGTACAGTTTGTCACTGGTTCGTTCGCTGGAGGCGGGCAGAATCGCTCAGGAGGCTGGGCTGGAGGCGGGTGGAGCCGCGCAGGAGGCCGGCGTAGAGACCAGGCTGGAGACCTGCGGAGTCGCTCAGGAGGCCAGGGTGGAGGTCGCCAGAGACGCCCAGGAATCCCTGGAACTGGGGTCTCGACACTCGGGGGAAACACAGGGGTCTCGAGGGCCAGGGGGATCACGGGGGTCTCGAGGGCCAGGGGGATCACGGGGTCTCGAGTGCTAGGGGGATCATGGGGGTCTCGAGGGCCAAGGGGAACACTGGGGTCTCGAGAGTCCGGGGGATCGCTGGGGTCCCGAGAGGCGATGGGAGCACAGGGACTGGGGTCTCGAGGGGTCAGGGAAACGCAGGGACTGGGGTCTCGAGGGGCCATGGAAACGCAGGGACTGGGGTCTCGAGGGACCAGGTGAACGCAGGGAGTGGTGTCTCGAGGGGCCAGGGGAATGCAGAGAGTGGGGTCTCGAGGGGCCAGGGGAACGCAGGGTCTGGGGTCTCGAGAGGCCGCAGGGGGACCGCTGGGGTCAGCAGAGGTCCGGCAGCAGGAACGGGGGTCTGCCACGGCCCGGCAGCAGGGACCGAGACAGGAGAAGAGGAATCTGCTGTTGATGACGTCACCGGAGGAGCAGTCTGCAGGTGAGTGAGGAGCTGTTGCATCTGTGTTGTCAGGAGGTGTACTTAAGAGAAAACAGAGGCTTGGAGCTCCGTTTGACGGTCTGCTAAGTCCTGGATTCCTCGACTGACTGATACCAGCTGATTCTCTTGCTGTCTCTCTTGGATCATTACGCCCTGGAGTGATAAGGCGTTCTGAAGCTTCTTGGAGTACATTCTGGCGAGTTCGTTATGTTACGACTCAGACACAGGGAAGGAAGACTCAATCGCACGACACCAGATACAAATGTAAAGTGTAGAATAAACAATACTTTACTTCAATAAATCAAAATAACAACTCAAAACGCTCACTAGGAAGATATACAAATTTCACTGAAAAAACACACTTCTTGGAAAACTGGTACTTGCACATGATATGACAAGGATATGACAAGACAAACTCGCACAAGACAAGGGGAGACAGGACAATTGTCAAGTCAAACTGAAGCTGTCAAGTCAAGCTGGAGCTGTCCAGATAGTAATGGGACAAACCGGATGTGTTTTCCATTTAAAAGAGCGCCGCTTGGCGTTATGGGAGCGCAGAGAGGAAGTGTTCGTGACTACGTCAAAATCCGGAGCAAACTGTTTCATGCTAGCAGAGAAAAAGACAGCAGTAAGAAAGGTGAAGGCATGTACAAGGTGCCTTGAGGTTCATAATAACAGTTCATACTGCAAATCTGCCTTTCTGTGTAGGAACCAACACTGCAAGGACGAACATACCCCTGAACATCATTACTGTCTGTGCCCAAATGCTGAGACAAAGAAAATATTTGGTCCAGAAGAGGAGAAAGGCCGGAGGAAGTACACAGAGGATCAGGAGGAGTTCGTCAGGAAACTTTCACCAGAATTGGCGAAGCAATGTCGAGGTGTCTTTTCAAATTCTGCAACAAGAACCTGCAGCGATAGAAAAGACCACCGAAGCCTTCTGGTGGAAAGTGGCTTGCGTGAACTACCAGTGTTTATGATGCTGCTCGAGGTCACGGCCAATGCTGGACAGAGAATTGGAACATTAATTGACCTGGCCTCAGACACCAATTACATAACCCACAAGGCTGCAAGCAGACTGAACCTCAGAAGTGAGGAGATCACACTCGTTGTCCATGGTGTTGGAGGCATGAAGGTTCATGTGGAGACTAAGCGGTACCTCCTGAAGATCCGAGTAAGCACCCCCAAGGGCACTCTCAAACCACACCAATTGTTTTTTTATGGACTGGACAGTATTGCAAATGTCCACAAACATGTAACACCCTAGCAACTGCAGAGATTCTTTCCAGACATTCCACTTGATGAACTTAGGAGACCCAGAGAAATACACTTGCTCATAAGCCATAGAGAAGGTCAGTTGGCGCCTCAGAAAATCAAAACTGTTGGAGATCTTGTGTTGTGGGACGGACCACTAGGAAAGACTGTCAGGGAACTCTTTGAGGAACTCACTGTGTCAGCCCACATGTCCAAGACACATTTTGCAAGGTCCATGAGAGCGGCGGCTGTGAAGTATGAGGAACTCACTGGCATGTTCCCAGAGAAGTTCCCACCAAGCAAACAAGATGACATCCGGGAGGCAGGTACTTCATCCACAAACCGGGACTTCCTCGAGTTGTGGAAGTGGGATAGCATTGGCACAGCATGTGAACCGAAATGCGGAGGCTGTCGCTGCGGAAACTGCCAGCCGGGCGGAAAAGAAATGACTCTTGCTGAGGAGAGAGAACATGAAATTATAAAAGAAGGGCTTACCTACGTCACAGAGGACAGCTACAGCAAGGAACCACATTGGCACGCTAAGTATCCTTGGTTAGAAGACCCAGCCTCGTTGCCAAACAATAGAAGGGGAGTCGAGGCTACGTTCCACAGAACCCAAAAGCAGCTGGCAAAAGAACCCATATGGAAGGTGGCCTATGCCGCCCAAGTACATGATATGGTTGATCGAGGGGCTGCAGTTAAATTGTCCATGGATGCTATCCTCAACTGGAAAGGGCCCGTGTGGTATGTGAGTCACCTTATTGCGCCAAACCCGCATTCTGTCACAACCCCAGTGAGACTCGTATGGAACAGCAGCCAAAGGTTCGGAGGCAAGAGCTTAAACGACTTGCTTATGAAAGGTCCAGATGTCCTGAACCAGATTCGTGCTGTCCTTCTCAGATTCAGGTGTGGAGTAAATGCAGCTCTGGGTGACATAAAAAAAAGATGTACAATTCAGTTTGGTTGGAAGACCGAGAAATGCACTTGCATAGGTTCCTCTGGCGAGACTCCGAGGATGAAGAGCTGGGAGATTTTGCAATCACAAGAGTTAACATCAGAGACAAGCCTGCGGGTTGCATTGCACAGGTAGCAATGCACGAAACTGCTAACCTTCCTCCATTCACCCACCTAAAAGAGAAGCGACGGGTGCTCCAGCACGATAGCTACGTCGATGATATTCTCACATCCCACAATGACCCTGACAAACTGAAAACCATCACAGCAAAGGTGGAATAGATCCAGAATGCTGGAGGTTTCAAGCTCAAGCCTTGGATCTCTTCTGGGCAAAGTGGGAGGAAGAAGTGCAACGGCAAGATGCAGAAGATAGAAACTGAGACCTTGGTCTTGCCAAACCAAATGCGCGACGAGGATGACAAGGCGCTTGGCCTAGGATACATAGTAGTGGAGGACAAGCTCCTTGCCATGATTTCAATCAATTTCTCAAAGAGAAAAGGAAAGATGAGACTTGGCCAGGACTTTCTGCAAGAGCAGATTAGAGATCAGATGCCAAACCCCCTGACACAAAGAGAGCTGCTCAGCCAAGTATCAGGGCTATATGACCCGGTCGGCCTGGTAACTCCTGCTAAACAGAAGGGAGCCATTCTAGTACGAAGGGCCTTCCAAGAGGCAAAGAGCGAGAGTTGTCCAGTGAAAGACACATGGGACATAGGACTCTCAGATGGCCTCAGGGAAGATGCAATTAGGCTCTTTGAAGAATATGTCCAGCTTGGCAAAGTCAAGTTCACCAGGGCACTAACTCCTGCAAGCTTCAGTGATAAGCCCTGGGCAATCACTTTCTCTGATGGAAGCGAGCAAGCCTATGGAGCCGTGATGTACTTGAGATGGAACTCGGACCAGGGCTCAGTCATAAGGCTGGTGGAATCCAAAGCAAAGTTAACCCCATTGGACCACAAAGGTGATGCGGTCAAAGCGAAGATATGTGGAGCAGTGTTTGCCTCACGCTTGAAAAAGTACTTTGAGCTGCACAGCCGAATCCAAGCTGAGAGGTGGTTTCATTTTATTGATAGCCAAACAGTCCTTGGTGCAGTACAGCGAGAAAGCTTTGGATATCAGACATTCTTTGCAAATAGGATTGGAGAGATTTAAAATGGCACAAGGATTCAGGACTGGTGGTGGATTCCTGGCCCACAAAACATTGCTGATATTATCACCAGAGGAGCCAATCCTCAAAATCTGGATGAAGACTCGGAGTGGCAGAAAGGACCACAGTTTTTGAGTATACCTTTAAATGAGTGGCCAATCAAATAAGCCAAAGATCTGGCAGCCATAGCCAGAGAAAGCATCAACAAAATGCAAAAGAAGGCATTTGTTGCTGCGCTGACAAGGACCAAGGTGGAGAAACAAGACCAAAACCAGGTTCAAACAGAACAAAAAAGGCCACCGGCAGGATCAGCCATCCGAAACCTTGTAGATGACAAGCGGTTCAGTGATCTTACCCGACTTGTCAAGACAGTTGCATGGATCTGGATGGCAGCAAAAAGGTTCATTGGATAAAATCAAGCCATGAACAACCCAAAGTAGGAGGCAGTCTCCTTAGCAGGAGTGATCTCCGTAAGGGAACGAGGAGATGCCCTAAGAGACATTTTTCTGGCAGCACAAGAGGGCACTTATTTCCCAAGTACCACTACAGACAGGCTGGTAGTCTACAAAGACAAAGACTCTGGACTGTTGGTTTGTGGGGGCCGAGTGCATACCTTCAAAGAAGAGGGGGTTGGAGTCCCAATCTTGCCCTATGATGCCTGGGTGTCCACATTGTTGGCTCGGGAGGCCCACAATGAGAGTCATGATGGTGTGGCCCGGGACCTTGCTCAAGACAAGAAGGAAGGCATGGATCATAAGGGGCAGGAGACTCGCCCAAAAAGTTGTTGACAGTTGCATTGTCTGCAAGAAGGCAAAAGCAAGAAAGTGTCAACAAGTAATGGGTGACTTGCCATTGGAGAGAACTGAACCTGCTGCACCATTCAAGTTCACAACGGTAGACCTATTCGGACCCTACCAAGTAAAAGATGATGTCAAGAAAAGAGTGACACTGAAAGTCTGGGGAATCATCTTTTGCTGCATGGCCAGCAGAGCCATCCACACAGAGTTGGTAAATACCCTTTCAACCGAAGGTTTCCTAATAGCCTATCAAAGGTTTACAGCAATTAGGGGGCATCCAAGAAAGATCTGGTCAGATCCCGGCAACAATTTCATTGGAGCAAAACCAGTCTTAGAGGAGCTGTACAGATTCTTGGATGGCCTGAGCACTGTATTCGATATGTTACACCAAACACTCTACTACTTGGTCGAGCCTCTCAAAGTGGGGATTTTAAGACATTTGACTTTTCCAGGTACCCCTACAAAAGACTCAGAGGAATGCAGTCAGAGGTTACCAAGTTCTGGAGGAGCTGGAGCCAACTCGCTGGCCCAAACCTGTTTGTGAGGAGCAAGTGGCATACTGCACAAAGAAACGTCACTGTTGGGGATATTATCTGGTTAACCGACCAAAATTGACTGAGGGGTCAATTCAAGCTTGGCAGAGTTATCAGTACCAACCCAGACAGCAAAGGCATCGTGAGGGACGTCAAAGTAAGAATCGTCCCAAGCTACCATGTCCCAATGACAAAAGCTCTGAAGCCAAAATCAATGCATCCAACCTCTTATGGGAAAAAATGGAAAAGCCCAGCTACCATCCTTCACAGGGATGTTAGGAGGCTGGTTGTTTTACTACCTGCTGAAGAACAAGAGAATGGCTGAGTCAGAAATGCATTTTGACACTGAACTGGAATAACAAAGTTTGCCTTTTAACGCTTGCGATCTTCCCAGTAATCTCATGGAAAGACCGAATGGGAGGTGTCAAGTCAAACTGAAGCTGTCAAGTCAAGCTGGAGCTGTCCAGATAGTAATGGGACAAACCGGATGTGACCAATCGACCTGAGTGTTTCCCATTTAAAAGAGCGCCGCTTGGTGTTATGGGAGCGCAGAGAGGATGTGTTCATGACTACGTCGAAATCCGGAGCAAGATTGTGCAGGGCCCAAATATCTATCGAGACCAAAGAGGCAGCCGGTAAGACACTGAACTTTTTAGCTTGAGAAACTGTTACCTGCTGGAGATCGCTGCCGCTACTCGTTTGATTGACGCTGGATTTGTCATGATCGGTAGCGCGCTTGTGTGTGTATGGCTCGGTGAGCTGATTGTGTACATGTTTGCAGAATGGCTTGTTTAATTTCTTATATCGTTTGTGATTTAAAAAACTGACTGCATAATTGTATTTAATTCAAAATGATGAAGTACTTAAAGTTAAAATGCCGTTAGAAGTATATATTTACTTGGTAAAATGAAATGCATTTCCTGTTAAAATGATGACAGCAGCTGTGCATGTGTTATGTTCATTTAGTGGGAGTGCATTTGTAAATTAATTTAAGGTTCTAATGCTGGATGAAGTAGAAATAGTTGGAAATTACAAATGTGTGTATCTTGCTATTTACATTTATTTGAGTTGCCGTGTAATATGTATTAATTCTCTTTTTTTTGTTTTCTATTCAAAAGGTTTTTCACCTAAATACCTAACCTAAATACCTTGTCTGACTTTTGCTGAAATTGCAAAAAATAAAAGGAGGAAAAAAGGAAAAGAACAGTTTGGTTTTTTGGAGTGAAATCCAGTTAAAAAACTTTGGGGTAGATGTTTCCACCCCTTTCAAGTAGGGAAGCTGCACATTTAGAAAATAACTTGACAACAATTTATACAAGAGGTGAGTGGGAACAGGTGGAAATAATCAGGGGCGGGGCAGACGCTGACGATGACGGGAATCCACACAAAGACAGGAAGTAACACAAGACATGACACAAATGGGTCTACAAAATAGAACAGGAACACAAATCCAGAGTCATGACAGAAGAGGCAGCAACAGAAGAGAGCGATCTGTGGCTTGGTTGTAGTCTTATAGACTTCTGTCCAACAACAAACGACCATTCAGGTTTAGATCAGGGAGGTTGTTCCTCTTCAGGTGTCTCCATCGTTTCCCACGTGCACATTGAAGTCTCTCAGCAGGACTACGGAGTCCCCTACTGGAGCTCCCTGCAGGGCTCCATTCAGGGTCTCCAAGAAGGCCAAATACTCCAAACTGCTGTTTTGGACATAGGCACAAACAACAGTCCGACTTTTCCCCCCCATAACCTGAAGGCATAGAGAGGCGACCCTCTGGTCCACCGGGGTGAACTCCAACGTAGCGTTGCTCAGCTGGGGACTTGTGAGTATCCCCACACCCGCCCGAGTCCAACCCCTATCCAGGAGTACGGTTCCAGAGGTTCCAGAGCCCCAGAGAGGTAAGCCCCACCAGATCCAACTAGTAGTGCTCCACCTCCATCATTATTTCCGGCTCCTTCCCCCACAGAGAGGTGACGTTCCATGTCCCCAGAGCCAGCCTCTGCTGCCCGGATCTGGTCCGTCAAGGTCCCCGACCATCACTGCCACCCGTGTGACAGCGCACCCGATCCCAGTATTTTTTCCCATGAGTGGTGGGCCCACAAGATGGATGGATGGGAGGCACCTCGTAGCTTTTTCGAGCTGTGCCTGACCGGGCTCCGTGGCAAACCAGGCCACCAGGCGCTCGCTGTCGGTCCCTCTGGGCCTGGCTCCAGATGGGGGCCCCGGGCTTCCTCCGGGCAGGGTCTCTCCTTCTCTTTCCCTCTGTTTCATGAAGTCGTGTTGAACCATTCTTTGTCTGGCCCCTCGACTGAGATTAATTGGCCTTGGGAGACCCTACCAGGAGCACCAGGCTCCAGACAACACAGCTCTCAGGTTCATAGGGACACACAAACCTCTCCACCACGGTAAGGTGATGGTTCCCGGAAAGGAAGTATTGTTATATTGGAATATTGCTTACTTAGCATGTTTAATTCTTTCATATTTAAAAGTTGGTCTGTTTTAGCTGCAGAATTGCGCCAAACTCTTGATATCACCTCTGAATAAAACCTGATCAATTGAATTTAAATGAATTAAACAATTACACAACAAAATAGATGCCAACCTGTGTTCCTATGACAAACTAATATATATATATATATATATATACAGTTCTGGTCACCGTTATTGGCACCCTTGAATTTTTTGTATAACCTGCACAATATCTTCAGAAATAAGAGAAATGTACAATGTTTGTATCATCACATTATTTATCAATTTACATGTAGTCATTTCAAAGAAGAAATAAAAAATATGACTTGGACAGTAATAAAGGCACCCTTCCTTAATATTTGGTTGCACACCTTTTGGCAATGATGACTGCCTCCAAACGTTTCTTGTAGCCATCTATAAGCTTCTTGCACTTGTCAGCTGGTAGTTTCTCCCACTCTTCCTTTGCAATTTGTTCAAGCTGTTGAATGTGGATTCCTTTCCCGAATGACAGATTTCAGCTCTCCAAAGATTTTCAATGGGATTGAGATCATGACTCATTGCTGGCCAGTTTAAAACAGTAAATATTTTCCTTTTCAACCATTCTTGAATGCTTTTGGATGTGTTCTTTGGGTCTTTCTCTTGCTGGAGAACCCCGTGATCTTCGACCCAAATCTAATTTTCTTACACTGGGTAGCACATTTCACTCTAAAATCCCTTGGTAATCCTCTGATTTAATGATTCTTTCAATAGGGTCAAGACCTCCAGTACCAGAGGCAGCAAAGCAACCCCCACAACATTATGGATCCTCCACCATCCTTAACTGTAGTAAATGTATGTAATGACACAAAGTAAGGGAAGTACAAACACATTTTTTGTAATATTTGTGTTTTTTTTGTATTTTGTAATTAATAAATAAAATTATGAAAAACATAACATTTTAAAAAATAAAACCAAGAGTGTCACATGTCACAAGGTTGAGCAGTTCATTGGCGACACGATAAGCAAGTGCCCGGGAGTCTGGTCTACAGCTGGCTCCTTTCGTAAACAAAAGAAGAGGGCTGGCACTTCCTTATCAAGTTGATACTGATTGGCTTTGATGGCTGTAGAAATCAAATGAAAGCTCCGATTGGCCCAAATGAAGTGTCAATCGAACGCCTAATGTCCGCCCCCCACACAGCCGGGCTGTGTGGCAGTAGGGGAACATTTTCTCCATGTGAAAGAAAAATATCTCACAAATTGATCAGCTGATTTCAAAGATTGCTGTTCATGGGCTTTTTTTTTTTTTTTTAAAATCAACATTTACAGTATATACAGATAAAGTTTGCTGCTGGACTTGGATGGGCTGCCACAATAAATCCCCTGGTGTCTCATGATGCATCATCTGGGGGGGGTCTCCAGAGTGTGTATGTGCATGCCCCCGTCTAAAATGCATTATGTGCCAGTGATAAAGCATATCTTCAATCATGTAAATAAAAGTATTATCTCTGGTTCCTTTCTCTGGACTAAATGTTAGTTAGTAAGTCAAACTGCGCTTGATAACTTCTGAGAGTTGCTAGGCGACGGGAACAGCAAAAGGTAGGGGCATGAACAGCTGGTGACGTCCAAGGAAGTCCCCCGTAGACCGGACCGTCTCATGTTGTAGACCGCTCGGTTCAACCTTCGCGGTATGCGGAGAACCCGGCCTCTAAAGACCATGAAGGCGACAGGTGGCAACAATCAAACAGGCGGGAAACTCACAAACAGGAAGTGCTCTGAAACAAGAGGGAAAGGTAATTACAAAATAAAACAGGAAGTACAATGACATACGGTGCATGACAAGACTAGACATGAGTGACTAATTTTAAGTGAACAATGAGACAAGACTAAACAAATCTAAACAGACTATAAACTAAACACAAAACAAATACATTAAAACACCTGACGGGACGTTACAATGAGAAGTTGCTGTGCTTTTTTAAAACTAATATGCATTTATAAGTGCATGGAGAGAAAATATGTAAATAAATATTCAGTTCACGCGACCGCCTGTCTTGCATTTTACTTCACAGTATTTGTAGTTCATTGGGAGGAAACGTGTGAATGTAAAACACCTCTAAACGAATCTGGACACGTTTAGATTTCTGTGATTTCTTTCAAATTGCAGTTGAGAGCTTTGGACAGTAGGTGGCAGCAAAGTGTCGTCAGACTTAGTTCACAAAGCAATGGCTGTAATTTAGTTTGATTTCTAATATTATACTTTATATTTGTCTTTATGTTAATGCCTCTTAACTGCCTTTTCTGAAAGATTATTCCAGATGGACTTCATAAGACTTGACAAACATTCACCTTGATTTAAAAATATGGGTCAAGGTTTTCACTGTCCAGCAAGAGTAAAATACCCTGTTAATGTTTTATTTGCAATAAATGACAAGAGATTAATCATAAAATTATATTGATTACTTTTTATTCCTGTGCAATGCCTGCTAACCTGCTGCTGCTCTAATAAAAAAAGAACATCTATCAAAGTTAAAATCCAGTAACACCCAGTTATTAACCTGTAATCTAAATGTTCTTTATAAAAGCAGGTTGCTGCAGGAATCCATCAATAATTAGATTCCCAAAATTAATGCGACGACGCTGAACAATTGAATGTTTTGTCAAATGAGCTTTTTGAGGCAGTGATTTGACGCTGTAATCCAAACCCTTCGTTCACACTTTCAGTCGAATAATGAAAGTCTGATGTTTGACTTGAGACTCTCGCTCTTCCTCCTCAGGTTCAGTGGTTGAACTGTAACATCTTCTCCACTCAGGATCACGCCGCTGCCGCCATCGCCAATTCTGGCGTTCCAGGTAACTCACACCACCTCTTGTATTTGAATTATAAAATGATGTTCTAGCTGACTGCATAAAATACTTTCCAAAGATTCTGTAATAAAGAATTAGATGCAAACTAAACCTAAAATCTGAAAATGCATCTTTTCTTTCTGCCGTCTCTCCACGTCTCTGGTGCCTGAAGGCCCTCTGAAAACTCAGAGGACCTCACAGGGCCAGGCGAGTGCCCAGGAATGGGTCAGGGGTTGGAGCAGGAGGATCGGCAGGCTGCAACCTTATGATCCCCAGGTTCACCCTGTTCGGACTGGTCTGCTAAACCTCCTCCAAGCAGAGGCTAGCCGATTCAGAATTAGGCTGAGCTTGAGGAGTGTTAACAAAATCCTGATGCCACCCAGGCAAAAGGCTCTTTAGCCTGGATTTAGCGGCCACTTCTGTGCGCCAATCTTAAGGCAGCCTGTTTGACATCCCAACAGGAAGCTCTCCTCCACTCCCCGTGGATACACATCAGGGTGTAGGAGAGGTCATAGAGTTCCTCCTCCATGGTAACTGCTGGGTCCATAACTGGTCGGTTTGTACTGTCACATTGTGGTGTAGGAGAGGACCCAAAAGCAGTTCAGCAGACGATGATATAACAAAAAGCGAGCCATTAATATAACAAAACCTGAATCAAAAATCCAAAGTAACAAAATAACACAAACGAAACCGAGGAAGCCATGGGGTAGGCACAGGCAGGACACGAGGAAGACACCAGGTAACATTACTGACCAACCAACAAGGAACAACGAGACAGACCAGGATATATACACACAGACACCAAACGAGGAAACAAGACACAGCTGGGGAGAAAGGCAAAAACACAAGGGCATGATGACTGGACACAGGAGGATCAAATTAGCAATCACAAAGGGAGGGAAAAAACACAACAGGAAGTAAAACAAGACAAGACACAAGGGGAAGTGAACATTTCAAAATAAAACAGGAAACACAAAAAACAGATTGTGACAGGTATGTTCCTGACTGATGACAGCATATCTTCAGTGATCAATCATGGCATGCATGTTTTTATTTAGGTTCCCATGGTAACGAGTCAGACTGTTCATACTAGTGATAGGAGGTCCGGCTCTTTTCAAAGATTCGGCTCTTTTCAAAGATTCAGCTCTTTTGGCTCTTACGGTTCCCAAATGTCTCTTCATTTAGTGTCTCTCGGAGCCTTCTATTTTAGCTTAATTTAGCACTTATAAATGGTTTGTGTGTTGGTATCAATTTTTCATTCAGTGTTTTCATAAAAGCCTTATTTGTATGCATTTTTTTCGTTACAAAAGAAAATACACAGTTACTATTGTTTAACATTTTAATCAAACCTTAGATGAAGAGAACTGAAGTGTGGAGTCGGCTACAGTGACCCAAAGCAACATAAAGAAACACAATTCAACTCTTTTTGACATTCAATAAAGACAACAGATTGGCCAACTATTATTGATGTTTTATTCCTGGTACAGAAGTCCAAACATGGAAACCTCTGCTGCTCTGCTCACTCCCAGATGAACTCCAGAGACAAATCACAGAGTCTCTCCTGAAGGAGTTGATCAACTCTTTGACTCTGAGCCGCACTAAAGGTGTTCTTCCAGTCACCGATCTTACCTGTAATGAAAAAAGACAAACTTTAACTGATATCTTTACATGTTTCTGCACACAAGCTGCAGTTCTGTTGCGTTACCTTTGCGCATGAAGTCTCTCGTCACCTTCTCTGGTGGCAGAAACTCGTAGTTAGCTTTTGAGTCTTTCTTCATGTTATTGAAAGTAGCTTTTTCCACAACTTGCTCAATGGCTGCGTCACTCAAGTTTTTCCCTAAGAAAGTGCAGATCTTAGTTACCGCCGCCTTCAGGTCCTAAAAGAGACAAGGAAGCATACAAGTTTAAACGCTGACTAATCATTTATTTCTATATTTTCAATATATATTTCATTTTTATTTCATGGTATAAAAGGACGTAAAATGCATCCCTTCCCATCCCCTCATTAAATGCTGAATAATTACAGGGAAGACCACATCTTACCAAAATCATGTCCTCATAGTTCAGGAAGAGGATGTTTTTACTGGCCTCTCTTTGAGTGCCACTCCCTGATGTGGTCAAACCAGGATGATGCTACAACTGTATAATAGATATACATTATTTTATAATGTGTATTTCACAGCAGCAGTACACTGACGAGCAAAAAAGAAATTGTAGAAAAAGTCATAGTATAGTGTGCCATCAAATGTCATTAAAACGTTATTGTATATTATGTCATAAAAATCTAATAGCATGTAATAAAAATACCTAGTATAGTTTTCCCTAAAATGTCATAGAAAATAATTATAGTATGTTTTAAAAAATGTTAGAAAAGTCACAGTATAGTCTGTCAGTGCTCTGTGTATTATGCAAGCATTGTCAACAGAATAACGAAGTAAAAATGTATTTGAAACATAAGATTATAATTAGTTTTAAATCTCTCTGGACTCTGGACATCATCTGGAGGTATTTTACCGTTGCCCTTCAGATACTGCTCAAAGAAGTCCTCAAAACCTTTGGGAGTCTCCAGGTCGCCACAGTTATTACAGAAGTGGTAATAAGAGACAATATTGTCCTTCGGATTCCGCATCACGTAGATAATCTGACATCAAAACAAACAACAATCAGTTCAGAGCAATACATACCATTCTCTGTGCCAAACTCCACTCAGATTATTCACGATTTAATGATATCTTGGATTTTTAGCATAGTCATGTGTCATAAAGTGTGGCATAGTATTGTTAGTATGCCACACTTTTAAAAAAACAAAATATACTATAGTATAGTTAGCCATAGAAATGTTGAAAAAAGTTTAATTATTGGCTATATTGATGAGGTCTCTACCTCAATATATTAACAGATTTAAATAAAGTTTTGATTGAACTAATGAATGACTGGTTGGCATCCATAAAATACGGACCTTTGCCTTCTTGTCCTTCAGTCCTGGAGGCAAGAGAACCGGGGTGAGGTGAGAGATGAAGAGTCATGGAGAGGGCCGGAGAGAGTAATCTTCTCGAGCCTCCCTGTACTCCAGCCACGGCATCAGCTCCAAGTTGTTTTGATATTCATTCAGACCGCCGGCTAACTCACAGATGGAGACGATGATCTGTTGAGTCCATATAGTACCTGTAGAGGGGGGCATCCTACCTGATCACTAAATCTGTTCCCAGCAATGCACACAACTGTAAATACGATTAATGTGATGCATGAAGAGTTTTATCTCACTTACCTGACTTTGGATAAGTGACGAGGAACACGTCACTATCTCTAATTTCAAAGCTCTGGAGTGAATCAATGTGCTCTGCAGTCGTGAGATCGATGGCAAAGTTGTAGTTTTTGTACCTGCAGAGATAGTCGGTGATCTGCTCCATGTTACTTCTGAGAGAAATGAGCAGAAAAACCTCTCAGCTCGCAGGTACGGGACAAAGGGGCAGTCGCTGGACTTTGGACTTTGATTTGTGCTTGTAATTGGCTGTTGACTTCTTCATGTACAGTTCCTGAAACACTGACAGCTGGCTTTACACTGCCACCAACAGTAAGCTGGAAATATAACAAAGCGTTCATGTTATAATGTTTAAAAACCTTATTATGCTGCAACTTATTTCTACCATGTTTTTATTTTTTATATTCTTTATTAAATGTGTTATTTTATCTTTTATCTGCACTGTCCCTTTGCTGTTGTAACCTTGTACATTTCCCATCTGTGGGACGAATAAAGGAATTCTGATTCTGAATTGGTGAATATACTGAATATTTTTATTTATAGTTGCATAACTTGATTTATATATCATGTAGATACAAGTAAATAGAACTTTAAATGTTTTTAATTAGCTGTGAATTAAAACAACTGTGAATTATTCATATTTTGTATGTTATTCAGAGCTTTAGGCTTTGTTAAATTAACATAATCATAAATCAGACTCATAGCTAAGTGTGTGCTGAATAAAAGGATATCAAGCGTGTGGGGTAAGGGAAGATTAAAAAGGTACAAAATAAAAGATTATGAATGCATCTCCCCAAAAGCCCATGTTCTCCAAAGCCCATTTGTAAGTGTATTTGACCCATATTGTATAATTTCCATTCTGTGTTTCAAAAGACTGCACCATTCATTTTTTTTTAGCTTATATAATTTATAAGTTGCAAGCAAAACAAACAAAAGTCTCACTATGATACACATGAAGGCTACACATAACAGTCAAATGTGCCACCTGCGGTAAACAACTGCAGTGATTTATCTCCTATTTATGCTTAAACCCTTACTGCAGATACCACCCACTGTGCAAAAGGGCTATTACCGCATTACACATACTACTTTATATACAGATATACATTATATGTACAAAAATGGCTCCAACAATAAATGTATTATAAACTGGACCCTGACATGTGCAATGTCTTTACTAAAGGCCTGCAACACAGACGAATATACAGTGTTGATATCAATATCATCGATATTAATATACATTTGTACAACTCATTATTAGTGTGATTATTACAGTGCATTGATGAGATAAACAGCTGGATGGTAACAATTATGATATTTTAACCAGTCTAACGTCACCTGCTAGAGAGGCGTTAAAGCTAGCGTCAACGCACTTCCGGTGAATACATTCAAAATAAATCAATTTATTATTTATTTTTATTTTTTTATTAGTAGTATTTGTTTACTTTATATGGTAATATTATGAATGAAACTTCAAGAAAAACATTCCAGGAAGGGATTTATTTTTGTACAAATTCCTTTTCCTGTGTACATGATAATTAATGACGCGGGGTGTAAACCGGATGTTGACTCTCGGAGCTGCAAACGTCAAACAACTTCAGCTTCAACCGCGGACAGACTGAGTCTCTGGAAACCAGGTAATTTGTCTTTCATCACTTTGACAGCTGCATCATTACAGTAGCAACCACAACACATGTTTCACAAGCCGATAGACGTTTAGTTTATTATTATTATTATGTACATGTTTCGAGCAGTCTGTTGATGCAGACTAGAATGGCGACGCTAGCTAGCTAACGACTGCTAGCAAACATGTTTAGCTTTGGCTGAACAAACACACCTTTGTTGTCTTCCAAGTTATCTAACCAACTGGGAACAAACAAATACTCGCTGTCAGTCGTTTTATAATCCTATTGGAAAGAGCCAGATAGGATACATGGCCTACGACTTGTCAACTAGCCAACACTAGTAACGCTAACACCACTGCGTTATCTGCATTATGTTAGCCGTGTTAATCAACGTTAATAATAATAATAATGTGAGGTGCTTGTACTAGATACGCTTCTTACTTCAAATTAACGTCAATGCTGGTTAACGCTAGCCTCTTTATTACGTAACTAAGTTATTCATGGTTAGTTGTGCAAATAGCTTTGAGCTGGATTATCTGGGGAAGGATTAAAACAAACATCATCTAGCTAACGTTAGCTAGTAGGTTAGTTTAGAAGCGTTAGCATCCATGTAGGAGAAATGCCTAACATTTTTAAAGAGGGTTTATTATTCTCTAACAGGCACATAGTTACATAAATAGTTGAATCTCAATTAGAAAATGCAATAAAGTGATTAAAGCAATTCCAGCTCAAAACAATGATTCAACAGCTTTTGCTGTACTATGTAACATTGCACCATAAATGAGGCCACTGTGTAGTGAAGCTATAAGTAGCAAGCAATTATAAGTTAATTAGAAATGTTTTATCGACACAATACTATCCTATTAAATAAAAAATGTTCTTCAAGAATACAGGGATGAAGAACAATGTTAATCCTATCCAATCCTACCTAAAGCCAAATAATCTATGGATCCAATCCCTTCTTCTAACAGTTTCAGAGCTTCAATCTAAATATATATTGCTGCACCTTCTAAATGCTGGAGTATTTATTAAGGAACAAAATATTAGATTGTCTGTATTAAAAAAAAAAAGCAAAGAAAAGCTTAGATTTTTAATTAATTGATGTAAATATGCTTCGCTCACATTTTAAAGTGGAAATCCGTCGTCCGACTTACCTGTCGAAACTAAAAGAGCCTGCCGTTTATAACACGCTGTATTGTTGTGTAAACCTGCAGCTCTACAGTCACGTCATCATAGGGAAATAATAGTGTCGACCTTACCTTAAAATCCTATTTTGTATTTTGTATCACTTAATCCTTGAATTGCTCTTATTGTCTGTTTTGTTTTGCCTGTTTGTAAAACATTTCACAAGTGCAGTTGTGAAGCTCTATATTGTTGTTTTGATTACTTATTAATATCAGGCAGTGCTACAATAAACCAGGGCAACACAAATCACTGCTCTTCATCACAACGTTGCTTAAAACTTCACTGCATTTTACACCGTTGCCTCTGAAATATGTGCAGACTGACATCAGTGCTTACACCAAGTACTTTATTAGCCTCGCTGACTGTTGGAACATTTTACGACCTGGGAGAAGTCTCTCTCGGAGAGTAATGAGCCACGGGACTCAGACTGTGTATGTGTTTTCTCTCTCACAGAATAAAGAGTTGTGAGGGGCGCTCCGTGTCCAACCCCTTTCCCTTTACAGACATCCGGCCACTATGTCCAGTGATCCTCCGCCTCCATACCCCGGAGGTCCCAGTTGTCCACTCATTGAGGAGAAGAATGGACAACCTGGTAATAAAACTAAACATGCATTGTGGTGACTGTTAATCTGTGACACAGATCATTGTGGCTTTGGTAAACTGCCACCATGGAGATTTGATAATCGTCCCTGTTTGTTAAAGTGTACCTCTGATTCACTAACATAGAAAGTCATGAAGAAAAAACACTGATAATCAAGCAGGACACTGAAATCTGTAAAAGTGTAAATCGCAGCTGCAATTGTATATTATCAACTTACGATTGAATAATGCAGTATGAATTCTTTAAACTTGTTGACTGACTCAAACCTGTATACACCCGTCTTCAATGCCATTTATTTTTCTTTGTGTTATCTTTCATTTACAGTTCCTTTAAGAAATGCTCCTATACAGGGACAGCCCTTACCTCCAGACTACGGTCCTCCACCCTATGAGGCCACACACCCAGGCTTCCTTCCCCCACATGTTCCTGGAGAAGGACCCATGCCCATGCCCATGCCCATGCCTCCACCAGGTGCTGCAGACAGTCTGCATACACAAAGAAACACACAAAGCTGACAAACACGCAGCCATATCGCATGATTTGTGTATAAATTGTCATGGGTAATGTGTTATTAGCTTTCACCTGGGAGTCGTGTTAATCCGTGCATAAATTCATAGACAATCCACAGTGGTACAGATATTTGGCGTCAGTTATTTGCCTGTATATTAAGTGCTGTTTCCTCTTGTGCAGGTGGCCTCTACCCACCTCCGCCCGGTCACTTTCCACACCCGATGCCAGGACAGATGGGCCCTGGTCCCAGTCACTTTGTCCACATGGAAGGTCACACAGCGACCGTCCTGGCTCCTCCAGGAGCAGCCACCACCGTGACTGTACTGCAGGGGGAAATGTTCCAGACCTCACCGGTGCAGACTGTCTGTCCGCACTGTCAGCAGGCAATCGTCACCCGCATCTCCCACGATGTCGGCCTCATGAACACACTCTTCTGCCTCTTCTGCTTCTTTGTAGGGTAAGTGGCAGACTGATTAAGGTCACCCGACAGGCTTTTGTTGGCCTTGTATCCTCTACTTTTATAAATAAGATTATAAAGTTTTATAAGACAGAAGTTTTAAAATACAAAGGAAGTCTTTTACCTGGTGGAAGAATTTAGAGTTTCAAGGCTTCTGCAAAGTCTCAAATTTGTATATTTTCCCCAAAAAAAGAAAATGTTAAAACAGTTAATTCATGTCATTTAGGGTTACCATCAGTCAGAACATCAAGCTGGCCATTACAGACATGTCATTGTGTTTTTAATATTGTAATCTAGACTAATGAACACTTCAAATAAATGTGTACAAAAATACAATGCGTAAGAACGTGTAGCTGCAACTAACGATGATTTTCATTATCGTAATCTGCTGATTATTTTCTAGATCAGAGGTTTTTTTTAAAGTGGAAGATAGTTCAGAGAACACTAATAAATGCCTTTAGGACAGACCGTTTTTAAAAATGTATTTGATGTCGTCTGAAGTCATCTCAGACACTCAACAATTGGCCAAGTAATTCACCTAATATTGCTGTTTATGTGGTATGTTTGTAAAACCCTGTTGATAAATTGATTAGTCGTTTGGTCTATAATAGTAATAATAACATTACTGTCCATCCCAGCTTCTCAGTCCAAGCTGATGTCTTTTAAATGTCTTGTTTTGTCCAAAACCCAAAGATATTGAGTTTAATATGATTATAAAACGGAGAAAAGCAGGAAATCTCATTTTTGCATGTAAAATGACTTTTAATGATTAATCGCTTTATCAAAATAGTTGATGATTTATTTAAAAAAATGGAGCTCAAACTCAGGATCATGCTGTCTGTTGGTTCACACTCAGCCTGTCTATGCAGAAAACTGTCTATATGTTAAGCAAGTGCACCTGTTTATGGTTTGACACATTAAATTAAAGGTGGAAGACCAAATGCACCAACATGTTGATTCAGTCTGCATTTAAATCCTTTCCGTTGTGTTTTAAGCACCTGCATACAGAGCAGTCTTCAGGATGCCTGAAGCTACTCGTTCAATTATTAAAACCAGGTTAAAGAGCAGACGTTGCCCCCCCCCCCCCCCTGACACGGTCCACTTAAACTCTGCAGGTTTAAAACATTTGTTTTATTTTCTGCTCCTCATGTTTCAGGTGTGATCTCGGCTGCTGCTTGATTCCCTGTCTGATTGACGACCTCAAGGATGTGACACACACCTGCCCGTACTGTAAGGGCTACATTTACACATACAAGCGTATATGCTAACCACCGACAGCTGTATGCTACAGAGACATGTATATGCACACACATAAAATCACAGCTCCTCCTGCTGGTAGTGACAGGCTCCCTCCCCCCCCCCCCCCATTTTTGCAAAGTGTTGTGAAGCCCTCTTAAATTGTAAGTGCAGTTTTCTCATTGGTTCACAGAATATTTACTGTATATATATCTTTCAGCATAATTCTTTCATGTAAAAAAATGCATTTGAAATGTACAAATCTCACCAAACTGCAGAAGATGTAGGACACTTAAACATCCACAGAGATGGGTAAGATGGGTGCGTCTGATCCTGTATGGAAACCCGGAGAAAAGGCTTGTGATGCATGTTTATGGAAGAAAACGGTCAGTTAGCAAAATATGTGAAAATGGTCACTTTATTTATTTTAATCATCTGTGAATCTTGCTGAGAAGCAAACGTATTGAAGTAAAAAACATGCTGGGTAAGCTTTGTTTTTCGTATTTATTTCAAATAATTTTATCCACTAATTTAACAAGTTTACTATTTAACTGTGAACATTTGTCCATGTCTGATCTTTTTACTCTTAACCTTTTTATCGTTATCCCTTTTTAAATGTGAGCAAACTAACGAACCATTTTCAGCTCGATGAAATGTATTTGCTTGTTTTAGGAATGCCCAAGATTGACGTTACTTGCTATATTAATCAATCTTCTGGGCTTCAGTCAGTAGTCACATGTTTAGTGATTTACAGTACTGCCCTCTGTCCATTCTTTTAATTTTGATAATAAATCAAAGATTAGCACTTTAAGTTGGAATTCAGTTTCCCCCTCTGATGCATTCATAGAGAAACGATCAACCTCAGCGATCAGTAGTCTTTGAGAGATTTGGGTTTCGAGGACTCGGTGGCCTCATGAGTAAAAGCTGTGCATAATTTTAAATGGACTTAAAGTAGAGCTGACGAGTTTTACTGTAACTGATGGAGACACACTGCATGACATCTAGCATCTTGTGTCTTCTCTAGAAAACTGTCGGCAAAACAAATGACAGTGTTGGCACCATCACCCTCACACGGTTCAGCCTGTAACCCTCCTAGTGACATCAGCCCTTTAAGATTACCTGCATTGTTCAGATGCATGTTAGAATATAAATACTGATGTATTTGAACTAATACTAAATAGTGACCTCTGTTAGGAATAAGCTTAAACTAAATGATTGTATCAGACATCCTGCAAAATGACATTGTGATTCCATTGAGATTACTAACGATGAAACACCCTTGTAGGTCCACCACAGCATGCACGATCTGCCGTTCACCTTCACAAAGGGCAGTTTGTCTGCATGAGCCACACGTCAAAACAAATAATTCTCACTGGTTAGTTCCTTGACTGTGCATTTGATTACTTTTCTTCTTGAGGCTAGCTAGGCTGTGCAAGAAAGTGAATTTGAGTTGAAGGGTTGCATTGAACTTTTAATACAAAGTACTGTATGCCGTTGTTGTGCATAATGCTGGTCTGCATTGCTCTCTAACTGTCTGTGATATGTATAACGATGTCAAAATTTGTTTGACTGTTGTATACAGGTACTATTTTATCAATAAAAAATCAGAACATGATTTCTTTGAAACTCCTTTTTATTGTTATTTGGAAAATGAACACTGTAAATATCACCTGCATACACAAAAGCAAAAATAAAGTTTCTTCAGCTGGGCCGTCGCACAGAAGAGGTTTGGCACATCATCTGAAGAATAACTACCACAGCCTGTTGGCAATAGGCCCAAACACAAATGAGGGACAAGGCATCCCATACATTACAATATCCAAAGTGCAAAGGTTTCAGTCCCTCCATCGGTGTCCACACTGCGCTTTACAGCATTTGTAGAAAGTCGTCATCGGCTCATCAGCTGATCTGGTCTGAATCTGCATGAAATACGCCCGAAGATGTCCACACTTTGGACACGTTTCTGTAAACACACACACACACGCGTATTAAGTGTTGGTTTGGAATCACAAGAACATTTTTGAACAATTATCTATACAACTAGCCTAATAGTTCTTCTAACTTTTACATTTAGAACATGATTATGGATCTTAACTGATGTTGGGGTTCAGGAAAGTATTGTTGACGAAATTTGAAAAAGTTATATTAACGGATTGCGATAATGTAAACACCTTTGGTGACATTTATTCATGCCTAACTCGCACAAATAAACAAACGTAGCACTGAATATCATGTGACGCAAAGTAAACATGTATTTAAAGAACAGAGTAAAGGGTGACAGCTTGGACATGTGGGGGCGACAAGTCTGAAGAATAATATAAAGCACATTATATTATAGGAATTATATAACTGAGAATGTATAAAAGGCAAGACACCCAAGATTACTGCTCTCAGGTACAGTGATAAGCTGAAGCACCACCAATACTTTTAATGTCACTTACCAGGAGTTGAGTCCACGTTTTCCCACGCTGCAGCTCCACCGAGAACATCGTCCACCTCTTTAAGTTTGGGAAACTTCCTGTAATTTACCTGCAGAAAAGAAAAATATGTCAAACACACAAACACTAAATGTGAAGAGCAGATTCTTCTTTGTCTTAAATACAAATTTGTACAAATACAAATAAAATTAACACATTTTAACTTTCTTTTGTTAAATCTTTATTGTCAAAGCATTCAAATGTGAAAAACCTATAATCAGGCCGACCGCTAAATATGAATTTAAATACATAAGATTAATAATAAAAATAGAATTGGGATAAAGAAAAATCTAATTATATACAATTATAATTTTAAAAAGCATACGGTATTCTTCTTTACTTTTCTATTTGATAATTGTATTACTTTTTTAAGTGTTTATAAGTTTGAGTCTTAATATATTCTTTAAATTCACATACAAATGTAGTGAAATCAGGAGTATGTTTTGTTATTTATGCATGTAATATATTTACAATATATAATCAATTCAAAGTTACATTTATCATGTTCAAAATGTATAATGACATTTATACACTCAATTGAGATATGATTCATTTTACACAATATCTGATATTTCATTGGATTGAATATAAATGGTAAAATAAATGCGTTAAATAATGCAAAATGACTCCTTTATTCCATATAATGGTTGTGCAGGAGTAACACCGTTAACATAGTGAAGTGACATAATGTGTGCCGTGATATTTCATAACAGAACTCACCTTTCTTGTGATGTTGTGCACATACGGACAGGTGTTGCAGGCGAATCTCATGCACTTCTGTCCTTCCTCGACAATTAAAACATTTCCGCAGGTTGGACAAAAAAGGAGCATGTTACCCGGGAATATATGTAGCTAACAGCTACAAACTAAAACAACGAACTCAATATGAGTACTGTATTTTACACAACGAGCTAACTGCTGTAGCTTCCCTGTTGTACACAGTTTGATGCATGTGGAGCAGCGGAAGTGGAGCTGGTGCTACTCTTTTTATCGCTCGGTGGGAAAACGAAATATAAAGAGAGGAAGTGTAGCACTGGTTTTATAACAATTTAACAACAACATCCAAAAATACTACCATAAATGAATAACATTAAATAATATTAACATTTGGCAATTCATAAAATACTAAAGTCGTGTCTGAATTTACATCCACTAAAGAGGAACCATTTAACCTGCGCCACAGTTGCCTTCCGGTATATATTCTTTACTGTACACATTGTTTGTTTACTTCATGGCTCTTTGCAGCGATATCTTTTCCAGTTAAACATGTTTGCCAGCTGTATTTAATAAATTAGAGTCTCGCAGTAAATGTTATAGTCTTTTCACTTAGTTTAATAATAAGTATTTATTTTTACTCTCCTGATAAACCGGGCTGCTGTTTGTTAAATGACTTTAGTACCTAATGATGGAGGAGCAGAGTCAGGACACTGTTGGAGGAGGACTGTCTGTAGAAGATGAAGAGGTGGAAAACGAGAATCTGACAGAGATGGCAGCTTTAGACACAGAGGAGGAGGAAGATGAGGAGGCTCTTCCTCACTCAGAGATCCTGGATATTTTCGAGGAAGGACTTGCTCTACTTGTGCAGGACCCTTTACTCTGTGATCTTCCAATTCAGGTCTGTATTACACAGCCGTGCACAGACATTTTGGGCTGCAGCTGCTTAAGTTATTTATACAAAATAAAGTTGTATACAGTAGCTCACCTTTAACTTACTTGCATATGTATTTAAATACCCATACACTCATGCAGATGTTTAATACTCAACAGATTTCTACAAAAGTATCAACATCAGAGATCATTCATTTAGCTTTATTATTCAATCCTTCGTGCCTACACCCAATAATTCTGATTATTGGAATACGTGTACATCTCTTGACGTTGTTTGTACTTGAGAACATGCTCAGTATTAACAAGTATTAATAAAACTAGACTTTACCATGTGGTCATTTCATATAGACTATTTATTTCTTTATTGAATTAACAAACATCGTGATACATATTGTTATCAAAACATTTGCACATATTTTATTTACATGTAGCAAGTCATCATGATAGAAGATCATAACCATATCGCCCAGCCCTAAGAACAGGCAACAACAAAGTAAACAATGCCACATTGTGCATGCTTTAGTGGTCTATAAAATAATAAACTGAGCAATCTACCTTCCAAACTACAAAGTAATCTTATGTTCAGGTGCAACAGTTAGTGTGATGAGGCTCTCCTCGTTGTCTTCTTCTCTCCGATCCTCACTTTATTCTCCTTTGCTCTCTCCTTCCCTCATTGTGTTTCTCCCCCCTTCCTCTCGTCTACACTGTGTTCTGTGAAGATGTTTCACATTTACACTCCTGGTTGCACGCATCCTGTTTTCTTTAATCTGTCTTGAGATGTCTCTTAACTTGAGTCCATCAGTTGCAATTTACTTTGTCTGGTTTAGAATTGCTTGAACTTTGCAGTTAATGTCAGAACAAAAACAACCTTTTTATTTACAACACTCCGGCTGAGTGTCGATTTCTTCTGATCACCAGGCTTTAAATTGTGAATTAGGTTGTCAGAATCTGTACTGATGTATAGAAAGTCCTGTATGTTTTCCTGAAACCTGATCATCTTTATGTTTAGGTGACTCTGGAGGAGGTCAATTCTCAGATTGCTCTGGAGTACGGCCAGGCGATGACTGTGAGGGTTCTAAAGGCCGATGGCGAGATAATGCGTAAGTGTTGAGATAACAGTAGTTAAATATACACTATGTTTTCTGATCACATCATTCTATTTCAGAACATCACTACACGACTTGTAGTTGTATACTTTTCAATTAAATCTTTTTATTTACCATTATTTGAAAACAACTTTCCTTCCTAAGCCATAGTGGTGGTGCAAAATGCAACTGTCTTCGATCTGAAGAAGGCCATCTGCAGATTCATGGAGCTGAAACAACAACGTGAAGGCGGAGTGAAACACGTCAGCTGGTGAATACACTCACAAGCACAAGAACATACAAGGGATTAAAAGATTATAAGTGTTTACTTCCTTTCTTTTACAGGAGATATGTTTGGAGAACTTATCAGATGATATTTCAAGGGGAAAAGCTTGAAGATGACAAGATGAGGCTTAAAGAGTAAGTTCATAAAATCACCTCCTCCTTCACTTGTTATCATCCGCACGGTTTGACTCTCTCTTTATATCTTCAGCTACGGCGTCAGGAACAGGGATGAAGTGACGTTCATGAAGAGACTCAGGAAAAAGTGAAATGTCACACACGATGTTTGGACAAAATGACTTTCAGAAAGTATTCATGATTGTATGACTTGTTTCTCGACATATCTTTGTACGCATTACAAACGGAGCTTCTCGAAGAGGCTACATGTAAATAAAATATGTGCAAATGTGATTTTGTATCATTTTCTGAAAACATTATTTTATTTGTTTTGTTTTTTACTTGAGCAAAGAGAGGGCAGCTGTAAACCTACGATTTGAATATTTCCTGGTAGAAGTGAACACTGCACGCCTTGTTGAACTAGTCTGAATGTTAACTGTGCAGGATACACTGGGAGCAGCTGGGATTATACGGTAAAACATACTGTTTGTCTTTAATATATAATACGTTGAGATGTTTGAGCGATGTTTTCAGTGCAGTAGTCACTACGGTTCATTTCTGGAGCTGATGTTAGTTTTTATAGATTTCTGTCTTTTATTATTTATTTTTTGGAGGGAAAGCAGAGTTTGACTTTAATATGCTTTATTAATACCCACCACCTTACAATGCATGTTGAGTTTAATCTAGGACAATGTTTCAATCGACCTTTGATGGAAACCAGTTGGTTTAATATAAATGTGTTTTTTTTATTGCTGACAATTCAGAGATGCACAACAAAATAGTTTGCAACCGCTCAGATTCATCAACACTTAAATGAATACCAAGAAATTAAATGGAAAACACAAAAATAGTCTCTTAATTACATACTTTTGGTCTGCCATCTTTTCTTTATTGGGTAACTGGTTCATATTAAAGAGGGAGAGAATTATGGAAATGATACCTACTAATATATTCACACACACACACACACACACACACCAGCCTCCATCATGACTTCTGCAGTCAGCGAGCTGAAGAACATTTCTACGGAGCTCAATCATCTTTCAGTCGAGAGACAACAACTTCTGGAAAGGAAAAAAATCCAGTGCATATTTCAGGAGCTGAGGAATCGTGCAGAATTCGAACAATCAGGTACTGACACTTATTTTATATATATATATATATATATATATATATATATATATATATATATATATATATATATACACACATTTGCCTCTGTGTTCTCATATGTATGAGTGTGTCATTGTCGTTCTACCAGAGGAGGCAGCCTCATATCAGCATGAGATCGACAGCATTGATGACAAACTGAATCAACTGATAGAAAGAAAAGCCACGCTCGAAAGAACCCAGGAGGACATCCTCAATGACAAGGATTGGAAGAACAGCGAGAAAGGTGAATCTAAATGTACTGCAGCCTCATTACGTCATCATACTTTGCTTTTGTAACCACTTTTTTCCTTCTTTGTTAGAACTCAACTCCAGTCAGAAGGTCGTGCCTGGTGATCCTGACTCCAATATTTTCTATATCGAGGATCCACCTGATATCACGACGAGTCAGTGAAGCACATGTTCTCATTTTAACTGTTCAAATTGACGCTTTTCTCCCGTGTTTAGGACTCATGAACGGGTATTCTCTATGCAATCATGTCTGACTTCATGCACCTTGTGGCACTTGTGTCAGAAAATGTAACTAAAATGATGCCAACTGATGGTTTAAACTACAATTTAGAGAAATATTAAAAGAGAAATTCGATTTTCTTTTCTGTTCTCAGCCCCTCCAGTGATTCTGGACGTGGAGAAGCTTCCACCATGTCCCTGCAGGACGCAGTGTCCACAGTGTCAGCAGTTCATCATGACAGAGACTTTCACCTCCGTCAGCAGCGTCACCTGGATGATGTGCTTCATGGCGGCTTCGATCGGGTATGAAAACACATCTCCCTCCATCGTGATAAAATATTTGCATGCTGACCTCATTGATGGGCCTGTTTGTGTTTGTGCAGCTGGTGTTACAGCCACCTGCACCTGCACCTCTCCAGGTTTGTTGACCTTTTATTTTGTTCCCGTTTCCCTTTTACAGCTGCGTGGCCGGTTGTTGCTTCATTCCCTTCTGCCTCGATAGGTTCAAATCTATCACACACAAATGTCCCAAGTGTCGAACCTCAATCATAACTATTAAAAAGATCTGAGAGAAAAGTGTGAGACATGGAACTAACGGGGAAGTGGAAGATCACAGAGTATCAGCGGAGGATGTTTGTCAAACATTCATTACTTTGTTTTAATGAAGCACATGCCAGAAGCACAACGTGGTGTTGACGAATATAAATGTATATCATACTGATCTTTCACTGAATTACAAAATCTGATCAATATGACGGTAAATATACTGTAATACTTCACATCTGTGAACAAGTGGATGTGCAACTTAGTGTTGCTGGTAAATGTAGTGGATAAGCAATAACCTCTCCGTGCTCTGGTGCTGCGAAACCTGTCGTTCTTCCTGCGTCCAGCGCGGTCGCTTCACTTGGCAGTGACGTAGTCGGATGCAAGGAAGAACTACAAACCAGTTCAACTTGTATTTGTAGTTCTATAGCCAGAGGTGGTGCTCAAAAACAGAACTTCCTTGTTTCCTTTGCTTGTTTTGCAAACCTGCTACGTTTCCAACAGCAGAGCGGCGGAGAGAGAGGCGGAGGCTGCATCTGAATGAGCCGTGCTAGAGGATGTCCGGCGGCATCCTTGTACATGTAGTCGCTGCTGGCACACGAGCAGCAGCACGCACTGAGGAATGTATTGCTTCTATTGACTACATTTACCATCAACACTGAAGGGACGTCCACATACACGGGTGGAAATGTTTCCCTTTAAGACTTTCCTTGTATATTGTTTAAATTACAACCACTAGAGTAAATGGGGATGAGCACAGGTCTGCTGTGAAACCCAAAAGTAATCTCTGTATTTACGTCTACATCTATAGCAAAGGTAACAAATACACAATGTTTAAAACATGTTTATTTGTATAGCCCAATATCACAAATCAGCTTCATGGGGCTTTTACAATCTGTGAGAGAGAAAGAGACAAAGATGGAGAGAAGCAGCGGTTTTCAGAAAGTTACCTTATCCTCGTCGACGATAGAGGGTGATGGTAACAGGTACGGCCTGAAGTAATCAAAGAATAAGCAACAAGAAGGAGCTGAGAGGGGCGGGCCCTTTTAGAAAATACTCAGAAGCACCTTAATAGATAGAGAGCCAATGAAGGGAAGAGAAACTTTGTGTCATTTGGTCAAATCTTGTAGTTTTAGTTAAAATGTTCTGAAACATTTAAGACTTTTAGTAAAATCAAAATGCTACTATAATCAAGTCTGGATGGAAGGCATGAATTAGTCTCGGCATCAGCCATGTTGCGTAGATGAGACAAGGCAGATCTCTATAGTGTCACTTTGAGAAATCACACAGTTGTCAAGAGACACCGATACTGTATGAACTGGTGTCCATGTCAAGCACGGCCATGACCAGACGAGCAGACTGAACTGAATCCTTTGGGGATGGTCGTCTGCTTTTACACACACATAAAGCGTAGGATACATAAAGAGCATCATCAGCGTAGCATTGCAAATTTATTCCATGGCTGCGTATAATTTGGCTAAGAGGTGAAATAAAAAGAAAAGCGGAGGACCGAGAACAAAGCCCTGAGGTGCACCATATTTCACATCAGAAGAATGTAGATGTAGTATAACTGTAGGACACGCACGGTGTTCTTTAAGATAAGACTGTCACCGCACCAGCAGGTCTAGAACAGTGATGCACTGAGATCCAGGAAAAGAAGCACCAAGAGGGAATCCAAAGCCATAGCAAACAGATGTGATAACTATGTGGGCCCAGTGTTGCTGAAACTCTTTCTCGGTTTAGAGATGGATCCTTGATTATTCAGAGGACCCTCGCTCAAGCTGTGGTTTCAGCTTCAATCACAACAGTCTTAAAGCTAGTCGATAAATTAACAATATTCAGCATCGTCGATCTTTAAAAGGTTGAGCTGGTAAGTGTTGAGGAGGCAAGTAGTTGGTTTAAAAGTGTCAAGAGAGATGGTCCACAAACTACACATTACAATGGTTCTTGGTGTCGAGTTAAACTTGTTTAGTAACGACAAAATACTCATTCCAGCACATAATCCCTTTTTAAGGGTGACATTTGGATGCTCAAATAAGGCACTAATGTGCTTACAGGAAAACATTACAAATCTCATAAATCCTTTGTACAACAATTCCCTCAACATTCATGATTGTCAGCAACGCTCCAGATCACCTGCAGAGCAGAGTCCATTCCTAATGACCCAACAAAAGAACAGTGCAATGACCTTTATGCACGTCCAGCCCGACGCCCAGAACCTCTCCCGCTGCGGTGCATCATGTTGTGTATAATGCTTTCTTTGACACCGTATGTTATGTAAAGTCATATTTTGCCATTTGCTAAAGAAAAGTAAAGCAGTGCGACCCGATTGGATTCAGATGTGGCCAGCAGATGTCACTGCAACACAAACCAACTGCAATGTTACTTCAGTGTGAAGTGAGTGAACAACACAGATGGAAGTTATTTGTTTTGTTTGTCTGTTATTATAAATATATATATATATATATATATCTATATTGTAAAGCTGCACAGAGAGATTGTCGGTATGGCCCGCCGTGCTTACACTTCTGGAATAAACTACCTAAACAAAAACAAAGCTGAGCGTCATTCTTTAACCCTTTAGGAGTCGACGAATCAAGTTCCAAGAACAATTTGATGGATGTTGATGATGCGACACAGACGACTCGTCATCAGGTGACCGTACCTGTATCTTACTCTGGCAACACAAGCCGGGTGCAAAATGTGCTTTTTTTTGTCCACCAGCCAAATGGCTCGTGCATTTTCTGATTTCACCAGCCACTCCATAGATTACCAGTGTTTCCTTTTAGCTGGTTAGTGATGCAAATCTACTGTCGCCACATTTGGCTGGTAAACGGTGCTAACGCTGTGCCCTGGGTATACATCGGTGTTACTAAAGCGTGCGCAGTATTCGGCTGATCGGCACGCGGCTGGACGTCTCGTCAGAGCTGGTCGAGAGTGTTTTGCAGAACTTGTTTGGTCGAGCTGGTTTGACACTCCGTGGTCTTATATCACATTCACATATACACAGGGGGAACGTTTACTACTTGTGTGTTTACAATCTGTTTTGATAGTAATAATCATTCCGAGACAGGGTGGAGTGAACTAAACAACTGCCCCCCCTCCCTCGCTACATGCAGTTTGTCCTTTAACCAGCATTAGGACTTTCCTCCTGCTTTTCTTCGGTTATTACCTCCGTCAATGTGTACATTCAGAGGACGAGGAGAAAGCAATAACGTGGTTGATAACTAATGGCATGACTTCAGATTACATTTTCAAAGCTTCTTCCACTGTCAGCTCAATCTGTACCGGTCCTACTTTCTGTCAGTCTCCCCGTACAATCCGAGGCTTTAAAGACCTCAAAGGGAGGAAAGCAGGAACTTCTAAACTGATGCGGCACATATGAGATTATTACTGAGCTGATTATTATCGGCAGAAAGCAACACAGAGCTGCCTTATCTCCGAAAGCCCTTATTTCTCCACATTGGAAACAAAAGTCATCCGCCTTTGCATAAAAAAAGTATCTGAAAGCGTCCGATAGGTGTACGGATTCTCCTCGACGGCAGTCATTCCCAGTTTAAGTGCAGTTCATGTGAGTCCAGGAAGTCGGAGGAGAAGACGCCCGCTGGCGCTGACATGTCCAAAGGGTTGACGCCCTCTGCCGGCACAGACAGGGTGAGGTCCAGCCAATCCATATTGTCCATGTTGGTGCTGTGCAAGTTCAAAGCAGAGGGCGAGTCCACCTCCATGCTAACCACAGGTGAGTGCAGCTCCTCCAGCAGCTTCAGTGTTTGTGGCTCCGTGTGAGCCCCCAGGAGGGTCTCCAGCTGGGTGTCAGAGGTGAGGGCCAAGCTGGCCGAGGGGTCGAGCTGTTCTGCAGGCAGCTGGGCCACTTGGATCAAAGGTGGAGGGCGAGATAAAACCGTGTTTATGGGAAGCGTGGTGACGCTGGCCGTCACAGGGAGAGGCTTGTCGAGGCTGGGGGGATCCTGTCTGATGAAGGGGGAGATCTCTGAAACACAAGTGGAGACAGTTCAGTGTGAGAATCCAATAATCAAATGTACTTTAAGTCTTAGTTTTACCAGTGCCCCCCCCCCATAAAAAAGAAAGGTTGCAGTATTTCTCACCACCGCTCTCGATTAACACATCAAACAAGTCGTCCATCTGCTGGCTCGCTGCAGTGGGACCCTGCAGAGACAACAGTTTAAAGGATATACTGCACCAAACAGTGTACTCACATATCTTTTATTAAAACTTTATTTAATCAGACAAACTGAGACGAAGACGTCCCGAGGCATCTGTGTTTCACAACAACATGCAGGCAAACGTTCAAAACACATAAAACAAACATCATCAGCTCACAGGAGGCGCAAGATTTATTTATTACTGAGCGTGTCGTTTGCAACATGGAATAAAACCCTGAGGGAAATAAATGTTTTATTTATTAAACTTGTTGTTGTTGTTTTGCTCTCGTTTATATATTGCAGTTAAAATAAAAGGTTGAACGAATGCGTCAAAATCCAATTCTAAATATTGTGGTGCTGCAGAAACGTTCTAAAGAAAACATCTTTGTTTGTTTCTGATCCTGAAAATCATTTTAATATGTTCTTCAATGAGAAGATGCAGAAATGATAATTCTCTTCAGCATCGGGAATCACATTGTTTCAAACACACAGTAGGGGGGGGGGGGGGGGACGGGGGGGACGGATATAGCTCAGGAAGAGATTACAAATTCCAATTGAATCATTTGTCACCTGAACAGCTGTTAGCATGCTGCGTGTCTGTTTAACGGCATCCTCATAGCGGGGCGGGTCTTTACACTTCGACACATGGTTTGTGAATTTTGGCAAGAGCAGCGTTGGCCGGCTGGTGCAGGGAGGCTGTTGATCGGGAACAGACAACAGACTCCAAATGAACAACAGGATACATCCTTCAAATGCAGATGGCTCGTTACAAATATGTAAATAAAACAGTTACAGATAAAAAAAGATCACGCTCTACCTTATTAGTAGGATCTTTAGGAGCGGCTGGGCTCGGGGAGGCTCCCACAGGACTTCCACTCGCCGGGAATGTGTCAAGTAAGCTTTGTGCTGTACCCATCCTCCAAGTCTTCAGAGAAATGTGGACAGGTCAGCATGGAGGTAAACACAAAGGAATGCATTGATGTCATCACGGAAAAGTAGGGCATCACAACACCATCACACGCTTCTGTTGTAGTAAATAAGCTCTTTTGTGGGCGACCTAAATAAAGATCACTCGTCACCAGCGTTCACCCCACTGCCGACAGAATGAGTGTTCTCCTGCGTTAGCATCGAGTTGTGGTTTCTGTTGCTAATTCTGTCTGGTTGTTTGGCTCAGAGGGACGACAGAGGGACGACAGAGGGCAGTACAGTCAGCCGTCACTCAGCGCCTGCTCCAGTAACCACAAGCTTTCTTTTGATGTGAACATGGAAGGATGTCAGCAGCCTCGCTGAGGCCTCTTATTATTGTGGCAACAAGAAAGATGCATTACCCACGAAAGAGCGTCAAAAGCTGTGATTGGCCGGTGCCATCGAAAACACTGCACCAGATGTTCGATGTGCAACCTAACCCGAGTTTACTGCGTGGAAAACACAATTTATGATTTCAGGTGCACACACATACGGATGATCACAGAAGAAATCCAAAACTAGCAGAAAATCACAGCCGATAGTGACGACTAACAAAGAGACGGAGCGAGGCGGCCTGTGCACGCACGAGTGTGTTTTCTTACCTCTGTCGGGGGCTGAGTGCTGCACTGCTGTAATGCTGCTGAGGCCTTTGTTTTCTGTGGCACCTGTCCAGATGTCTGGATGAGGCCTGGGGCCGCGCCGCTAACAGTAGTGTGTAATTTAATGCTGCTGGCAGGGAGCTGGATAGTGAGTGCTGAGGCAGGACGGCATGCAGGCAGGAGGATCTGAGCTCCGGCCTGGACTGGCTGCTTGATAGTCTGCTGACTGATGATGAACTGAGTTTGAGGAGCCACCTCCTCTTGTTTGACCAACACTGTCAGACCAGGAGAAGCACAAGACGCTGAGCAGTTTGACAAGCTCCCGTTTTCCTCTTTGACCTGGAGGGGAGCAAGAGGGCTGAGCTGAGGGGGAGAATCTCCTTGCTGACTCCTCTTCTCCACCTCCAGCTGCATCTTCAGCTCCTCCACCAGCCTCTGCTCCTGCTCCAGCTTCCTCATCAGCTCCTCAATCTGCCGCTCCTTCTCGTGGAGACGTTTGTCCTTCTCAGAGTCCTTCGCGTAGGGCCTCGTCCGTGTGGGACACTCCTCCTGTGGAGCTGTCCGCGGGGAGTTCACACAGGGAGCATCTGGAGGCTTGGTCGGGCTGTCCTCTATGCCCAGACTCGACACCTTGGAAGCTATCGGAGACACAGGCGGGGTTAACTTTATGTTGTCAGACTGTGAGGCTGTTGTCTCAATGGCAGCAGCAGTCTTGGAGTTCTCCTGATACAACTTTAGCCTCTCTATCAGATCTGTCTTAGTCCCAGAAACAGGCAAAGATCGGAGTTTTAGTTCCATTTTCAGCTCAGCAACCTGCAAAGATAACAGATTATTATAAAACGCCTTTTTAATAAGTAGCTTGTTCTCCTCTGCAGCATGCACAAAGTGCATATTAGTCAAACTGTGTGCAGGCAGCAACGTGTCACCTTCATCTCCTCCAGATGAACGGGTAAATGATCCGGCCTGCGGTTCGTCTGAGTGTGCCAGGGCTGCACAGGGGTAGACGCAGCGTTTCCACTCAGAGCTGCGCTGGAACAGCTGGTTTGTACCTCAGTTGTTGGTCTGGAAGCAAAAAGGGAGTACAGATTAGAGAGGGAATTTAACTATCATGCATTTTTCACACTCAACAGTTTCTGTGTAGTGAGCCGAGGGCAGGAAATGTAAAAGATATTTGAGACAAACGGCAGCTGTGGGTAAACATTAAACACTTCTTACTTTGTGTAAGACCAGGTGTGAACCTTTGATTTCATTTGTGAAAAATCTAAATTCAAATGACTTTAAAGTAAAAGTGTTGCTTCCTTCAAGAGTTGTTTTAGTAGATTATGTGTTGGGAGCAATGATTACAAAAGAGTTGCACCTGAACATATTACTATTACATGTCACATTACTTAAAGAAGTAACTAAAATAGAAGCATTATATTATTCTAACAGGGAAACTAGTAATCTGTAACCCTCCCAACACAGCCGATACACATGAAGGTAAAGGTGTGTGAGTGTGTTGATACGTGGAGCCATACTTGAGTGTGGCAGGCAGCACGGCCTGGTAGCTGAACTGCTGCTGCTGCTGGTTTAAGATCTGAAGCTGCAGGAACTGCTGCTGCTGCTCCAGGAGACGGGCGTAAGCAGAGTCCATCAGAACTTCATTGAGCTCCTGCTTCTGGTCCGGGGGGATGTACTGATGGTACTTTAACTTTTTCACCCGTGGTTTGGGCTCTTTGCTTTTCTTGCCGCGGCTCTTATCTCCAGGCAGCCTGGGGAGGCTTTGCTGCAGAACACAGAAGAAGAGGGCATGTCAAAGCTGAGAGGACCATCTGGAGGATATTTGATCCCTTTGACTGAACTCAGTCCAGTTGATCAGGAATCACAGTTAGCGACGCCAGCACCAACACTGCACGACTTGGAGCCGAGACGAGACTTTTACAGCTTCGAGCATTAAGGTAGAACATTGTTCTGACACCCGATGAAAACTGCAGGATGAGGAAACGGGTAGTGGAAATGTGACCTTTATTGTTTTACCACCTGCAGTTACAGGATACACATGAAAATGGTTTGGCACAAAGAGCAGCAGGTTGAAACCAGAAACTCAAGCTGGGTTAAGCAAGCACACGGCCTCCAATTTGTCGTACTCCTTCCTCCTCTTGTGTTCCAAGGGAGGCAGAGTTCATCTTGTGCTCAGACGATAACTGGATTATGATAAATGCAATAAAAAGTTACTGCTTCACTCCCGTGCTTTGATTCTTGGCTTACATTGCACACAGCCGGAGTGAGGAAGGCCGGTCCTTTGACCATAATTGAAGACAAACTGTGGCTGGCACAGATGTCAGCGCGAGGTTTTGTTAAATGACTATAACCCTGTTGCTCTTTGAACTGCGTTTAACTGAATGCTGACTTTCAGTTCACCCTAAAACTGATGTGACTTTTAGTATGACAAAACACAGACTGCGTGTCTTCTGACATTGCATCGCCAAAGGAAACAAGAAACACAACAAAAACAGAGTCAATAAATCAGAGCGCTCAGTGCTGGAGGTCAGCTGGTGGCGAATAACAGAAGACAGTAAAAGTGAATCAACGGAATCCTTTGGTCAAACTTGGCGAGCCGTTATGGAATCAGCAGTAGCTCACCTTGACGAGAAGCGGCCCCGGCGTGACGCTGGGGACAACGGCAGCGATTGGCTGAGGTGCAGATGCTTGTTGGATGTTTTGCAGCTCACCGGTGGAGACGAGGCTGACTACGTTTGACGAGGACTGTGAGTTCGGTGGTGGGGAGCGCTGAGAAAAGCAGAGAGAGAGAGAAACCACATGATCCGTTCAGCAAGAACAGTGAATCCGCTCCGGCTGTTAGTCATCACCGAACACAAGGAGAGAAAAGTAACTGGAATTATATAACCAGAAACAGGTTGACAAACACTCAAGAGTACAAAATGTTTCGACATTATACGCAGTTAGTACACGGTGTGTGAGCCAGTTAAGAGGAAGCAGGAGGAGGATTTTATTCAGAGAATTGTATTTCTAGAATATATTTTGTGGTTATGGTTGATACTGGAGCAGCGAAGAGAAGAAAGGAACGAACCGAAAGACTAAAGAGAGCAACAGGAAAGACAGTGATGGAGCTAATTCACCAATTAAGGAGATCATTTAATAGATTTAAAAATATTCAAAGCCGATCCTGAATTGAATCTTCCTCCTGGACGTTTGATGCGTCGCTCTCTTATGAAACACGTCCACAAATGGAAGCCTCATCGTCAGATCGAGATCTTCATGCCGAGGCCGAGGTGAGAGGTAAAACGTTTAAACCTCTGCTGACACAGAGTTCACGTGGTGGTGTACCTGTATGGGAGAGTTGAGGTCAGAGGAAGTAGAAGTGGCCTCAGTCCCTGCGGACCCTCGTGGAGACGCAGACGTGGAGCCGGGAGACTTTTGGACGGCCGGCTGTTGTGGGGACAAAGCATCGCCGCTGTCCTCGTCAAAGTTGTAAACGTCTGTTGGTTTGGAGTCGTTCACTTCACCACCTGTGGGGCCTGCATCTAACATGAGCATGCACAGCTTATTATTTACTGAAAGGATTCAGCAAACCTGCGAGAAGAAACATTTGTCGAACGAATTGCAGACAATTTAGACATTTGCTGTTCACATCTCTCGTTACACAATCGTTATCCATCCAGAAGTTGTTGAGATATTTTAATGTGGACTCTGAAACAAATGTAATAGCATCAATAAAAGATGTGCATGATGTGAAGCTGGCTTGAGTTAACTCTCTGGCTGGTGTAAGTGCTGAGCTGTTGGTGGAGACCAAAGAGGGCTGAAACCCATTTTTGAAACGGTGACATTAACGCTGATGATGAGTATCTACCGTCAATGTCTTCTTCCACGCCGGAGTCAACGGGCAGGATGTTCTTCTCCACCAGCTCCATGGGTCCAGGCCGCTGGGAGAGCTTCTCATTGAGATCATCAGCCAGTCGGGCTCTCTTCAGCTTCATCTGAGTGGCCTGCAGACAGGCTTCAGCCTGCGTCTCTGGTGAACACACAGGATCAGTAGAATCAGACATTTACCCACTAATCCTGCACACATTTCCACATCACTTATATATGTTGCACAGTGCTCTTTATTTATGTTATTGTATTTATCTCTTTGTACCAGTGGAAAGCAAAGGAAGAGTTTCATTGCAGCCTCTCACACAACTCGTGCACTTTGGACTCGTAGCACGTCTGATCAAGGGGGAGACTTTACGCAGGAGGAGGTTTTAAATTGTAAGGTTTGAATGAACATGCAGTAATTGATAAACAGATGCTCATTGTGCGGGTGAAGTGTTCCTTTAACTGCTCCGTCAGTAGGACTCGCTGCAGGCTCCGCCCGACCTCACTAACCTCTACGTCAACTTCAGAAAGGTTCTGGTTCTAACTTTGTAAAACCAATTCAAACAGGTAATAAGTGTGATGGTGTCGGTGTGATCTGAACACACAGGAGGAAGATTACCTTGCAGGATGTGCATACGGACCAGCTCAGAGCGCTCAGGTCTGCTGCACAGTTTGTGCTTTAAGAAGCTCCCAGTCTGTAAAACAAAGACACTTTAATTCAGCATTTTATAGATTTGGATGAATAAAATGACGAGTGCAGTGATGACTTTAGGCTCTTACCCTGGCTCTCTCCAGGCTGCGGATCTGCTCATGAAAGGCAGCAGGTGTTTTCAGAGCTGTGAAGGTGAAGCAACTATTTTATTTCCTCACACAATCAAAATGTTCCTTCCATTTTAAAATAACAGATTTTCACGCTTTCGCGAAGGCCATTTCCTTTTCCGTTTGACCTTAAATGATCAAAACCCCTGATCGATAAGAGTGATCTCCAAAACAACAGAAAGGAATAATGTGAACTACACACTATTTCTACTCTGCACACGCAATGGAAGCAGCTTCCTAAAGATTACAACAAGGCTGCATCCCTGCAGAGAATGAACACTGAAGTAATTCATCATCATGAACATATAACAAATAGTTACTCAACATAAACGTTTGATCACGCAAACGTGGCTTTAAATCGACGAATGTTTGTTTATTCGTTTCTAGATCTGGAGACAAAAAGGATCAAATGTATCGTTTGACTGGAGAAGTTTCTACAACCAGCTCTGCTAATAATCTACAGAGAACTAAGAAACACATCAACTGTCTTGAAGTACAAAAAGAAATTAAATTTGATGTATAAAAAAATGTCTTATTTGCATCATTTGTCATCAATATAAAGTCTTTCACATCATCATTTCATGTGTTCGTCTTCGCCGTGCTACAAGAGTGTGATATTAATAAGCAGGAGCTCTGGGAGTGAAACAGGAAGTACCAGCTTTACTGACTCAAACATGAAGTGACTCTTTGATCTCGCAGAATAAACTCGTCCCGCTTTAAGCAAAGTCTGGCTCACTGAGTCGTCACCTTTGCAATCTCCAGCACTGTTTGGTTTAAGGACACACTGGGGGAGGGGGGGGGTGGGGCTCTGAGGAGTGTGTCAGAGGAGCAAAGCAAAACATTCCTGCTCGTCACCTAAACCTCACTGCATACCGAGCATAAGCCTATAAGTGTGGGAGCAGCGGAGAATGGCCTGATGGCCAGCGAGGTCTGTGCGCAGGCCACTGACCTCCACTGAAGGCTCAGTCGCTGACTCATGTGGCTGCGTGGAGCCGGAGAGGCTGACTGCAGGAGGCTTCTCAACAGAGACGGAGAGAAAGAGCGTTTGTCTGTTTCTCTTTCTACCTTCCCAGCATGATCCTGTCACATATTCAGCTCATCTTTTATTAGGTGAAGCACAGGGGACTGAATCTGCTCCACTTTTGTGCCATCAAAGGGTGGACGGTGCAAAGCGGGAGCCAGTTCTTTGTGTTATGGCGCTGATGTGTCGCTGGAAGGTTTATCTATGCTGAATCCAAGAGTTGAGACTTTTTAAGAGCTTTTTAAGTTTTCCTTCATGCTTCTGTAAGTAAACGAGAAGCCTGTGCACCTACAAGTACATGAATGTTTAAAAATACATTAGTAATATATAATAGCAGCCTGAATCCAGCTAAAACTAAAATCTAAATCTTAAGAAGCTGGTGAAGAAGCATGATATTCATGTGTGCACGAGTACATTCTGGCTTTTGATTATTTGCAGTTAACAAAACATTCATTTAAAAACCTATAACATTGACAACAAGACAGTTTATGATCTTTTTAGGCCTACAGTTCAGACAATTGAAGCTGAGACTCTCTCTGGACCTGGGGAAGCCTCTGTTCATCATTGGCTATGTTTACATGAGTACAACGATGAGCAACAGTCTGAGTAAGACGACAAACTTCACACTGTCTATAATGAAGCATTAGATTCATGTGCAGATAAACACACAATGTTATTAAACGTTTGACATGTAATACTTTGAGCTGTGACAGAACTGTATGTGCTCCGACATCAAGGCTTTAAATCAGCGGTGGACACAGTACTAAGTAGTACTACCGCAGTACTAAGTAGTACTACCGCAGCACTAAGTAGTACTACCGCAGCACTAAGTAGTACTACCGCAGTACTAAGCAGTACTACCGCAGCACTAAGTAGTACTACCGCAGTACTAAGTAGTACTGCCGCAGTACTAAGTAGTACTACCGCAGCACTAAGCAGTACTACCGCAGCACTAAGTAGTACTACCGCAGTACTAAGTAGTACTACCGCAGCACTAAGTAGTACTACCGCAGTACTAAGTAGTACTACCGCAGTACTAAGTAGTACTACCGCAGTACTAAGCAGTTGTACCGCAGTACTAAGCAGTACTACCGCAGTACTAAGCAGTACTACCGCAGTACTAAGCAGTACTACCGCAGTACTAAGCGTACTACCGCAGTACTAAGCGTACTACCGCAGCACTAAGTGGTACTACCGCAGTACTAAGTAGTACTACCGCAGTACTAAGCAGTACTACCGCAGCACTAAGTAGTACTACCGCAGTACTAAGCAGTACTACCGCAGCACTAAGTGGTACTACCGCAGTACTAAGCAGTACTACCGCAGCACTAAGTGGTACTACCGCAGTACTAAGTAGTACTACCGCAGTACTAAGCGGTACTACCGCAGCACTAAGTATTACTACCGCAGTACTAAGTAGTACTACCGCAGTACTAAGCAGTACTACCGCAGCACTAAGTATTACTACCGCAGTACTAAGCAGTACTACCGCAGCACTAAGCAGTACTACCGCAGTACTAAGTAGTACTACCGCAGCACTAAGTATTACTACCGCAGTACTAAGCAGTACTACCGCAGCACTAAGTATTACTACCGCAGTACTAAGCAGTACTACCGCAGCACTAAGCAGTACTACCGCAGTACTAAGTAGTTCTACCGCAGTACTACCGCAGTACTAAGTAGTTCTATCGCAGTACTAAGTAGTTCTACCGCAGTACTAAGCAGTACTACCGCAGTACTAAGTAGTTCTACCGCAGTACTACCGCAGTACTAAGTAGTACTACCGCAGTACTAAGTAGTTCTACCGCAGTACTAAGTAGTTCTACCGCAGTACTAAGCAGTACTACCGCAGTACTAAGCAGTACTACCGCAGCACTAAGTAGTACTACCGCAGCACTAAGTAGTACTACCGCAGTACTAAGTAGTACTACCGCAGTACTAAGCAGTTGTACCGCAGTACTAAGCAGTACTACCGCAGTACTAAGCAGTACTACCGCAGTACTAAGTAGTACTACCGCAGTACTAAGCAGTACTACCGCAGTACTAAGCAGTTCTACCGCAGTACTAAGCAGTACTACCGCAGTACTAAGCAGTACTACCGCAGTACTAAGGAGTACAACCGCAGCACTAAGTAGTACTACCGCAGCACTAAGTAGTACTACCGCAGCACTAAGCAGTACTACCGCAGCACTAAGCAGTACTACCGCAGCACTAAGCAGTACTACCGCAGCACTAAGCAGTACTACCGCAGCACTAAGTAGTACTACCGCAGCACTAAGTAGTACTACCGCAGCACTAAGCAGTACTACCGCAGCACTAAGCAGTACTACCACAGTATAGAAATACTCTTGGTGAAAAGTAAAAGTCGTGCATTAATACTGTACTTAAGTTAAGTAAAAGGTATTAGCATCAAAGTGTATTTAAATTACAAAAATTGAAAGTACTCATTCTGCACAACGGCTCATTGCAGGATAGTACACACACACACACACTCACACACACACACACACACACACACACACACACACACACACAAGGGATCAATAAAGTTTTATCTTAACTTATAATAATACATGATGAATTATTTGTTGATTATATTGTGTCATTAATGTAACTCTTTAAAGTAACTTGAGTATAAGTAGCAGGTGTACTGTACATGCTGTGAATGCACGTAAAAGTGCATCATCACAAATAACATGTTTATGTTCATCTTTGTCACGTTGTTGTCCTGCCAGATGTTGTGTTGTTGTGTTACTTGGCTTGTAATAAGAAAAGAAGATGATTTTGGACATATTGGTGACTGTTCTACTTTCCATAGGTGCACGTTTGGTAAGTGTGCGATGTAAATACTCACGCGGCATGATGCCTTGCTCCACAAGCTGCTCCCGAGTTCTCCTCTGCTGCAGACAGAGCTGGAGGACTGTGGGATTGCAGAGACACAGAGGTCACAGTTGAACTCTTACCGTTCAGAGCCAAGTCCGCTGAGCCAACTAACAACCATGTCAGACTTCAAATAAAACAAAGTGCTTATTATTTCTCAATCAATACGCTACCTCAAAGGCCAAACAGTCACCACAGACATCCCATTCACTTCCTGTGTGGTTTTAACTAGCGTTGTTAAGAGCACCACAACTTTTCCAACAGTTACTCTCTAACAGTGTGACTGGCTAAAATAAAAGCCTTCCCAGTGAGTCAGTATCTGTGTGTGCGATGCAAATACACAGTCAGACAAAGTAACTGCAGCGCAGATAAAAGAGGGATTCATGTTAAAGCTCATAACACCAGCACGAGTGAGTCATGTGTATCTAATACATTGTTTTAAAAACGTAATCTTGCTTTGGGTGGATAAGCAATGATCAGTGGCACATCAAGGACAGGACTATCTTCCAGCAGAAAGGTTGAGTCTCGCATGGCCGTCAGTGTAAACTGTACGACGATCCCAGTTTAAACATTTATAAACAAGCGAGCGTGGACATGTTATTTCAGTAGAATAACACCACTCTGTGCAGAAAGAAAACACTTTGAAGAGGAAGGTGGGTGATGGTGAAGAATGAGGCGACAGTGTGAGGCACATGAGACCCTTTATCGTCACCACTGTAGTGAAGTGAAGCCGACTTTGCTTTAGCTACTCAGTGGCTCAGGGGAAACAGCTACTCCCACTCTCTCACACACACACACACACACACACACACACACACACACACACACACACTCACACACACACACACACACACTGCTCAACTCTCCTGGGAAATGCACTGCGTCTGAACAAGCCTCTGTGACTCACTCTAGCAAAAATAAACTGGGCAGCTGTGAGAACAAGGCCTGGGAACCATGAAGTTTAGGGGTAGTTGAGGGGGTGGGGTCTCCCAGTTGTATGCAGAGCCGAGGGGACGTTCACGGGCTTCTACTGGTGGGCAAGGGAACACAGAGTGACAAGTGCTGAGGCAAAGGGTGGGAGGCTGAGTCTGCTCTCACAGCAGCCCATCAGAGAACACAGTGTGCCTGCCCCGCCTGCTGTGTTTCCTATTACAAACCCAGCCGGCCAGGGGGGCTACGGTCCACCTGAGACAGATCATACCAGCAGATTGTAAAAAAAAAAATTGCCATTTGTTTGTCTCAATATTCATCCACTGCAACTTGGGAAAAACGCCTCAGGGTTGAAAACTTATGAGTAAATATTGCTGCATATCAATAGCATCAAAAGCTGATGAAGAGTTTCATTTGAGCATCAGTATGGGGGTCCTCCTCACTTTGTCATCTTGTGTTCAACCTGAACCCTGGCTAACCTCTCCGTGATGCAAACTGGCTCCGCTCTCCTGCTCACCAGCAGAGCGTAAACAGAGGTTGTGGAGAAAACACAAGAGAGAGAGAGAGGGGGGGGGGGGGGCTCTGCTGAAATCCCTGTCTACTGATGTAATCTCTAATCTCAGACGCACGTTGTTCTCAGCAAATCATCCCTGGAGGTCTCCCGTTGGAGCTTTTATTTTATTTGACTTTTTTTCCCTAGCAAAATGTTCAAATAAAAAGAAAGAAACCTGCTTGGCGTAGCTTCAGATACTCTTCGCTCAGACAAAGCTGCATTTAGTTTAGAAACAAGCTGACACTGGGTTATGTTGACTTTACGGTTATAAATACCAAAGACTCTAAACACAATCCCATTTTAGCAAAGATCCGGGCGTATATAGCCAGAGATAGAGTGAACCATGGATTACGTTGGTGTGTGTGTGTGTGTGTGTGTGTGTGTGTGTGTGTGTGTGTGTGTGTGTGTGTGTGTGTGTGTGTGTGTGTGCAGTGGCCGGTTCAGATGCATCTTCCTTTGATGCTTTCAAAAGGTTCACTCACATGAGGCAACATGTCGACGTGAATTCAACTGGATGAATAGACGTCGTCTTGTGTTGGAAGAAAAAGGAAAAACAACGCTTGTTTTTATAAACTCATCAGCTGACATGTTCTTAAAGTAAACTATACCATTACTTGTTTTATCTAGATCAGTCCGTCTTCGCTTTCTTTCTCTCCCCCAATGCCCGACTGTGCAATTTGCCAAAAAAGAGACAAAACTCACAAAGTTAAGCCAAATTGTCACCGGGCAGCGGCGAAGTGCGGCTTCCATGCAATGTCTATGAAAAGCAGCTGCAGCAGTTTTGATTGAAGTGTGTTTAAACTAAAAGCTGCGAATAGTTTTTAACTTTTTGTGGCGAAGTGCGGCCAGAGAACCAGCAGCCAATCAGCAAACAGATTTGCAAGTTGCACTCCGCCCCTGTGATTTCTGTGTAATTTGATTGATACTATTATGATTTATTTTATATCGATATCGCAATAACACCGTTATCGTGAATTCTTTTGGCCACAATAATCCCTAATCAGCAAGGATTGAGAAGTGTGAATATAGTGAAAGTAACTGGATTTCTAACTTGAAACGAAACGTCTGCATTAAATGCTGATTTTAGTCGTCACTGAATTTAAGATCATTTGTAAAATGAGATTTTCCCAAAAGCAAAACATGAAGCCAGACTCAAAGCGAAGAGAAAACACATTCGTTTCCATCCCTGTGAGAGCAAACTGCTCTGGCTTTGGTTAATAATAGTTATATCTAGTCAGGTCCTGAATATCATTTATTGATATGGAATTTAAATAAAATGTTTGACCTGCAGATCGAGCATGACGGCCCTGACAGAAAGGGATTTAAATTTAGCTTCTTGCATGCTTTACATATTCAGTATTATTCATTCTGCAATGAGACTGTTTTAATGCGTCTTCTTACTCTTATTATTATTATTATTATTATTATTATTATTATTATTATTATTATTATTATTATTATTATTATTATCATTATTATTATTACTCTTATTATTACTCTTATTATTATTATTATTATTATTATTATTACTCTTCTTCTTCTTATCATTATTACTCTTATTGTTATTATTATCATTATTACTCTTATTATCATTATTATTATTATTACTCTTATTATTATTATTATTATTACTCTTCTTCTTCTTCTTCTTCTTCTTCTTATTATTATTATTATTATTATCATTATTACTCTTATTATTATTATTACTCTTATTATTATTATTACTCTATTATTATTGTTATTATTACTCTTCTTCTTCTTCTTATTATTATTATTATTATTATTATCATTATTACTCTTATTATTATTATTATTATTATTACTCTTATTATTATTATTATTATTATTATTACTCTTCTTCTTCTTCTTATCATTATTACTCTTATTATTATTATTATCATTATTACTCTTATTATTATTATTATTATTACTCTTCTTCTTCTTCTTCTTCTTATCATTATTACTCTTATTATTATTATTACTCTTCTTCTTCTTCTTCTTCTTATTATTATTACTCTTATTATTATTATTATCATTATTACTCTTATTGTTATTATTATCATTATTACTCTTATTATTATTATTATTACTCTTATTATCATTATTATTATTATTATTATTACTCTTATTATTATTATTATTATTATTATTATTATTACTCTTATTATTATTATTATTATTATTACTCTTATTATTATTATTATTATTATTACTCTTATTATTATTATTATTATTATTACTCTTATTATTATTATTATTATTACTCTTATTATTATTATTATTATCATTATTACTCTTATTATTATTATTATTATTATTATTACTCTTCTTCTTCTTCTTCTTCTTATCATTATTACTCTTATTGTTATTATTATCATTATTACTCTTATTATTATTATTACTCTTCTTCTTCTTCTTCTTCTTATTATTATTATCATTATTACTCTTATTATTATCATTATTACTCTTATTATTATTATTATTATCATTATTACTCTTATTATTATTATTATTATTATTATTATTATTATTATTATTATTATTATTATTTGACATCATGATATTTTAGGCCAAATACCTCAATGTCGATATTGCGGAGAAGAATTATAGGGTACTTTCACAAAATATTTACACAATGAGGTTTTTGATAAGTAATCATCAGTAATGTGGATATAATGACTAAGTGGGTAAAAGGCAAATAACAGAAAAGCTAGAACAGTCTGGTAAATTCAGAAGTTACATCACTCTCCTGTAATGTAGCCTTTAAAACCAGGAAAAAGGCACTTAAACCATATTATGATTCCCAAAATCTAAGAAGATATACATATATTTACCAGAAATACAACCTCATAAACCTCTGTGGTCTTCACAGTAAGCTGGACATGATCTAGTTTAGAACTTAAACACCAGTAACACTCGTTATCATTGATAAAAGCTCTGTTTTCAAACTAAAAACTCCCGTTCTGCTCCAATAAAAAGGCATTTTCTGCTTTTAAATGTGCAACTAATGATCAGGATCTTGATCAGCAGCATATGTCGTTATCACAGGTCATCTGAATGAAGCTCATTGTGTGTAACATCACAGGTGTTGCTTATATTATGTGACATAACAGTGGCTTTAACAGACGGCCAACACAAACAGGCAGCATGAAGTGAGTCTTCTCCCCCTCATAGACTGATTTATGATCCATCAGAACACAATAGTCTCCCCTGTGAGAGCGATGCTTGGCATGAGTCATTGTGATGAGCGTTACTTTTGCCCTGTCATTTCCTGTTGGGGCTGCGTCTACGTCACTACAACCCCCCCTGACCCCCCACAACCCTCTGCTGGTGCTGCCCGCATCAGTAAACATTACCACGAGTAAAAAAGTTTATTTTACGTACAAAAACAACAATGACTTGCATGCGGGTTAGACAAGAAAATAAAAAAAAAGCACCTGATTTGAATTTACCCCTGCAGATGGAAGGGGTCTCCACGTCAAGGCAGGCCATGGAGGACAGAGGTGGTTTGCTTGGCGGCCAGGTCTGGAGTCCCATGGAGTGATGAGGCTAGTGGAGAACGAGGGAGTCAGGGAGAGAATAGACCCAGCGCTGAGCGAACGACAGCTGGCTCTCAGAGCTGCAAACAGTCCCTCCTCCCTGGCTCTGTGCTGGCCTCAGCGGAGAAAAGTGTGTGTGTGTGTGTGTGTGTGTTTGAGCGCTCAGTCAATGTCAGGAGGAGGGAACACAGCGCTGCTCATGTTAACCCTCGCTGGGTCATTTAGCTCTACTTGCAGAGGGCTCATCATACTACAGCACAAAACCCAGAGGACCGTTAGTGATTCTTTTTCCAATGATCAGCAGGGGAGCGATTTCTTTTTCATTAGTAACCTTTACATAGTTGATCAGAACAAGATGTTGGGAATCTTGAGAAACAGTGTTTTTTTTCCCTCCAGACATTTTTGTAGCACTAAATAACAATGACAAGAACAAACACACCGAGTCCTCGGGGACAGGGAAGCTCATCGTTAAACATTTTAAAAGCTTTTAGTTTTTACATGTAGTGAGATTATTGTTTGTTTCATAGCAGCTAATGCCAACTTCATCTCAGCTGTTGTCTTAAAGGGATAGTTTGGTTTGTTTGAAGTGGGGTTGTATGAGGTTCTTGTCCATAAGCTATGAACTGCTCAGCTTTTCCTTTACGTGTCTAACATACGCTTGGCTGCTGCCCCCGTCCACAGCAGTGATGGTGCTCCTGCCTGCTTCTCCAAACTGGGGAGTGCCGACCGCCATCTACTGTAGATACACACTGACTGAGCATAAATACCTCACAAAACCCTACTTCAAAACATCCAAACTAGCCCTTTAATTCCCAGCAGCTCCAACTTGTACGTGACTAGTCAAAGGGCTGTGTAGAAACTCAAAGAGGAGCAACTGCAGCGGCTCTTACAGAAATATGCTTAGTCGTGGCTTACAATGGGGGTTAGTTGCCATCCATGACTACAAAACACACTAACAGGAAATGAGATAAAAGGGGAATTACACTAATTGTGGTGAGTTCCACGTCTCTCAGTGGATCCAGGAATGCTGGTTAGAAAATATGTCAAAGCTAAAGAGCTTCTGATCCCACAGAGGATCGGATGTGAAGGTGAAGGTGACACACAGGATGCTCTCACTTATCCTGCGATATGATGAAACAGGATAATGCATGCTGGGGAGGATCGGACCCCTATGTGCGAGGTTAACAATCAAGAACTATGCATGTAAAACAGCATGGGACATAGGGCGTCGATAAAGTAAATGGGACTGGTACAGTCAGGCACAATATGTAATGACAGATTGAATAATGAACAAGACCATAATAAATATGGGAGAGTAGCTGAAAAAATCCTTTCTTCAAATTCGCAGAATTCTTTTGAATTTCCATTTTTCAACAACAGATTCTGTGAATGCCTTATACACCTGTTTTGTCCCACAATCAAAGTCAGCTGTGGGATCTCAAATTCCCATCGCAGTCCAGACACATTGCTGTTTCACAACTTCAGTAACACTTTAAAAGTCTAATTTCTCGTCTTAAACTGCAAAGTCAAGATGTTTTCCATTCACACAAAAATATGTAAAAAACAAACTCTCTGGAGTAAATTGGAATTTAACATATTCTTAGCACTACAACAATGTCACTGCATTGACTGTTATTAATAGTCGATTCAGCTTGATGATTCTCGCAGTGTTACATCCCTCTGCTTCACATCAAATCACATCACTGTCTTAAAAAGTATTAGAAGATTAAGTGTGTTTTTACACCTGTAGCTCTGTTCATTTCGTCTGGATCAGGAATAAAACGATTCATTGCCCTAACAAAGAGCTGTAGACACGAAGTCATATGGACAGACAGGCAACTCATTCATTGTAGTGTAGTTCGCGAACGATTTGTAAAGCCAATGTGGAAGTGTCTTAAACTTACGTTCGCTCTAATGGCCAGCAGGGGGCGACTCCACTGGTTGCAAAAATAAGTCAAATTGCATCGAAGTCTATGAAAAAATGACCCAACTTCGTAAACATTTTCCTGACCAGTTTATGGTTTCGATCACCAACGTCAAGTCTTTTTCAACACAGCATGTTGTTCATTTAGTATATTATGGTTCCATTTAGAGTAAAATAGACGATAGACTAGGACGGGGCTACCTTATGATTGACAGGTCGCAACCACGTTGATGGGTGCTCTTCGTGTTTTCATCTTACAACTTTAACCCTTTCACACTGTGTTTTCAGTTGCCTAAGAATGTGTTTTCAGCGTTCAGTTGTACTTTGCTCCTCCCTCTCGTTTCACTGCTGGTTGCAAAAAAACAAGATGGCGTCGGCCAAAACCAAAATGTCAAACCTAAAGCTTCAAAATCGTTGTCCACAAGCCAGTGGGCGACGTCACTACGTCCACTTCCTATACGCGGTCTTTGTTCAAGTCATTCGTTTGCAAATGGTACCTTTGTTTAGCTAAATTCTCAGCTCACCGGCTTATCCTTCACCAACGACCAGTCTCAGTTCACTGCAACAATTTGTCAAACAAATCTTTTTAAATAAATGATTCTAGTGATGAGAAGACCACTACATTTTTCAAATGAACTGCAACTCTCCTTTTCAGGCGGTCTTGGTTGTTTACTTGGCACCAGAGTTTGATTCTACGACTTTTGACTGGTTTTATTCTGTCATAAACATCTCCTACACATGACATAATACACTGCCACAAGGGCCTAAACAAACAAACAAACAAGAGTTTCTTTTAAACCAAACCTAATAGGTCAGATGTGGAAAAACAGGCTAAAGCTCATATTATAGCCACCAAATTACAACGTTGTTCTTGTACCTACGACTTGAAGTACCAATAAAACACTTACAATACAAAGGAAGGAGAAAAGAAAAGTGCATTTCACAAAGACAAAGTACAAGGGTTTTGGGATAATTAACAATATAGTCACTTGCTATTAATGCTGAGGTACAATGATGTAATGTTCAGAAGCTAGGCAGTAAACTTTAAGTTGTGTTTTATCACCACTGAAGAACAGAACAGAACAATCTCCCAAACACTTAATTGCAGAAATGAAGAGCACAACTAATTTTACATGTGGAACACTTGTTAGTCATGCTGTTTCAGTTTTACCCAGAATACATTAAGCACCACAGATCTTCAAGTTCAACATATACTCTGCACTGAAATCAATATTATATATTTATTTTAAAAAATGAGTACTTATATTTTACCTTTGATTCAATGTTACAAATATTTATTTAAATCACGCAATATATGTGTAAACACAAATTAATGTTCCCAAGGAAAAAGTACTTAAGCTGTGATTATGTATTGGCTCACAAAGGCAATTTGATCTAATCCCTGACGTCATTCCACAAACAAATCCTTGAAAAGAATTTGTTTTCTTAGAGTGGCCTTGCTCTTAAATGGTCAACATACAGTACGTGTTACCAAACTGTGATGTTTTGGTCACTGATTCTGCCCAATTTTGATTCCCTCACCAATCTCGCAGTCCTTGAAGCAGCAGACGCAATTCTTCTAGTTGTGCAGGAGGAACGGTATCTTCTTAGACGTCCGTGAAACACGACTGATTCTACAGGGGGAGCAGAAACGTAATCGTATTTATTTATACTGCATAATATATTGTTTGTCTTTCTATGTGTGTGAGATGGGGAGTTTATTTAAAATAAATACAAGGATATGAATCACCCATACAAAGTCATCACGATCTCCTGTTACCATAAATTAAATTATTATAAATTAAATTTGTCCGTCTATACTGTATATGTCCATTACTCCCCTGTATAATATTACTTAGACTAGTTTGTTTTGTATTCATGTGAAAAAGTTAGTGACAGTGGGATGAGTAGTTTCTGTGACACGGAGCTAAACGTTGCACAATTTCATTGTGGGCCTTCCCCTCTAGATGAGAATCTCTGTAATTAGGATCTGCACATTCCCCAAGGGTGGACAACGCCACTCTCAATTCTACCATTACCACACTGTAACGATTTTCCAATGGAGGAATCCAGCTGCGTAACATGCTTCTTCATGAGGACTACTTCAAATGATGAGAGAAACTAATGTTTGGTAGTATTTAAGTGATGTATAACAGAATGCATAACCTGGCAGGAGGGAGAAAAACCTAAAAATGTGGGAAAAGGGGGTTGGTGTACAATGCAGTTGGCAATTTGTAACATGAGCCTTTGACTCTCAGCCAGGGATAATGCCAGCCTTCAATGTGCTGACCGTGTTAAATCCATACTCTCATTCCCAATGCAACATCGAGGCTGTTACACCGGGGCAAAGGAATATTGATTACTGTAGACTGTAAATAAGAAGTGGGACGTAGTTTGGCATTTTGGCCTCCGCCATCTTTTAAAAATTCGTATTTTTTTAAATCAAACACACCACTGAGAAGGTGGAGTTAAGTACAACTAAAAGCTATTTATTTCCATTAACTAAAATCTCACTGTGAAAGGGTTAAAGTTGTAAGATAAATACATGGGTAACACCCAAACCGTGGTAGGTATACCCGCCCTAAAGCATACCCTGCTTTATCGTCTCTAAAAGGGAACAGAATTTACAAAATGAACATCATGTTGTATTGAAGAAGACTTGCAACTAGAGATTGAGGCCATAAACTTAACAGGAAAATGTTACTGAGGTAATAAATCAAGAGAAAAGTAGGAACATTTTCTCATAGACTTCTATACAAAATCTTTTTGCAGCCAGAGGAGTCGCCCCCTGCTGGATGTTTAGAGAGAATGCAGGTTTAAGGCGCTTCACTTTTCAGACCTGGAGGTTGTTGCTTGTTGTATGATGAGGTTCACATTTATTTCACTTAAGGTAAAGAGTAATTACAGCAATTTACATCTTAATTACAGCATCAAGTAAAGTAGCACTCATAAGTCACAATGCCAAACGCCACAGCGACAACAAATATCCACGATTACAGTAAATAAAGTTTGCATTCAGTCCAAGTGAGTCACATATAAAATCTCACATTACAGTATTATTCATTACACTTTACATTTTATGTGGAAAGAAACACCAACACTTCTGGCCTGAAGTTATTTTGTGCAAAATGGTTGTTGTTGTTGTTTCCACATAAAAAAAAGATGTAAAGAAGTAGGCTCCAGGGATTGTTTTAGATTCACAGTATATCCATAAAGTTAAAAAGAAGATGTATTTTTAGAGCATACAGTTCACTCATTCCTGAAAGATGAAGAGATTTGGCTTGATATGTATGTACAATATAACAATAATAAAGTAATTTGTCAATAAAAAGGTTATTAAGAAGAGTATGTGCTGGTTTGTGTGATCATCCATTGATCGGGGAGGTTATTGCACCAAGTTAAACTATCAGGATCTGAATGTTATTAGGAAGGTTGAGTGAAAACAACTCTTTCGAAAACATTCTTTTGAATGGATGGATGTTATTAGCTGCGTCTGTGTTGGAGGCTATTGTGTTGTTAAACCGCTTCACCTTCTGGACTCTGTGTCTAACACCTGCGAGTACACTGACAGCTTTATGAGTGGCTCTTAAAAGCCTGGATGTTAAATCTTCTCCCCTTTTTTTTATGACAAAATGTGTTCTTTTAGTTTTGCCTAATAATATAATAATGTCTCTATGACACACTATTTCAGAGGAAAACTGACAACGCAATAATATTCTTCTGTAACTTCACATCCTGTGCTTTTTCACGCCTACAATAGCTTCTTATGTCATGATGCGATTCTTGCACAATGTTTCCTTTGTGAAGGATAAGAAGTACAGCGAATGACACAAACAAAACTCCATTATTATTCATCGCTCCACAATGTTTCCTGCCGTTATTTCTTACAAGTGCTGTCACACTGTTGTCCTGGTGAGAAGGGACACTCGACAATCTCATTACACTCTTGACCCCTCGGTGCCAAAGTGTTCTTCAGAGCCAAAATCCACACTTTCTTTTTCCCCAGATAAAGTTCCTTTGAACATCAAAGCACTCATTAACATCACGTCTCATGTGGGCGCCATCAAACTAACACAGATTTACAGAATCATGCTCAACTTGTTTTTGCTCACAGTACAGTACAGTACAGTGTCAAGGTCAAAAACACTTTTGAAGAACCATGAGCCGATTTCAAACCAACACTTAAAGGCTTTGGGAGTAACTCTACCCTTTTCTGATGCTGCCTGCTGATGGGCTCATTGTAATCAAGTTCAGGTGCACTGCGATGAGGGAGTCATCTATACGGCTCCTTTCAGCTCACATAGGTATTTCTTATAAAACCCAGACTGCATCAAATTCCTTGTGGATTTTCACTGGGGTGGTTCCAGAAAGAGTCCCAGGATAAGACGCACATTTGGAGTAATTTAGGTGCAGGTATGCAAAGCAGACAGCTCCTTCCATAACACACAGCTCAATCCTGGCCCGCTCTGAGCCAAGACGTCAGACCGAATAAGACCGCAAGCACATTGCAGAGCATGTGCTGCTACAGATGTTCAGTCTAATCAAACTATGAATCTGTTAATCAAACTAGTTATCAAAGTATCAGGTGTTGGGCTGTGCATGACTGATTGCTCGGTTATAAAACGCTGACATTTCAAGCATTAGAGTAAAGTTATTTATCATGGTAGAGAAACGTCTGGGCGGCTGCCACGGCATAATCTTCAGTAAGGCATTAGGTGTATCGCATTACACCTGGACCTAAATTTAGGCAAAGACAATAAACCAAGAATGTGCTTTAATGACGGGACTGGTCTGCACGGCGGCCGCGGCCTGAACATCAGCCAGTAAGTGGATATAAGAAGATTTAAAATAATAAATATGAGCATATTCATGCCCAGAGAGATCTCACGAGTTAAGAGTTTGCAGTAGATCTACTATTTCCACAGCGGAGTCTCCACAACACCCACTACCATCACATCCCATGAAGGCCTCTGCAGATGGTGGGAAAGCCAGAGGGAAATCCCTGAAGGCCTCCAGTTTGCTTTGAAGCTGCGCTACATGCAGCTGCCACGAGAGGCTAAGAACGGCCGGCCTGTGGCGGCTCGGGCCACATCATCACCAAAAACAAGTAATTGCACACTTACCAAAAAGTAAACATTCTCACAGCTGCCCGAAGGCAAACTGTAATTACACGCACATCAACACACACACAGCCACATGCCATTTGTATTTCTCTTGAACCAATCAAAGACATTCTTTCCCACGTTTTAATAATGATGCTTTCCCTGTGATTACTAAACAGTCAATATTTACAACAATTGATGGAGAAGCTGAGGGTTGCAAACATAAAGTTGCTTTCCCGTGTGTTCCTAATGCCGTGGAAATTTACTGATTTACAATAACTATGACTAAAACACGATGATGCAATACATGCAGAGAATAGAACCACAGCATCAGATGGTTGCAGTTATTTCAGCATTTTATTATTGAGTAACATCCCATAAAGTCTTCTTGTGTTTGTTGATTCTTTTACACTGACAATGACTAAAGGGATAACAACTCAAGGCTGTTATCTCCCAACATTTCTTCTAAAGTAATCATATCATTGAATAAGTGTAGCAAAGCTGATCATATGTTACAGCTGCACAACCAATATTACTGTCAAAACTGCTCCCAATTACTCATTTTAATTGAAGTTAATATGTTAGTCCTCTTTTCTAAGCTATATGTGTATATATTGTACTTTATTGTTTTATGTTTGTCTTTCTAAAATGTATTTATACAAAGCTGTATTTATGTAAAGACCTGAGATCATTTGATGCCATGCACATATCCCGTCATCACTAATAGAGATGTCTAAGATGCAAACATAATACATTTGTAATATATTTATAATAACAACAGGACCGATGTCAACACAGAATGAAAAATTATCTTTCTTTCCTCAATCATGGAGCTTTATCAAGCTTCTCAAGTCAGAGTTTTCAGACGACTGCGTGCCTACGGGGTACAAAGTCAGCTAATTATAGCAAAACATAAATGTGATTGAATATGATGAGTTGTTCTTACAGTTATCTAAAAAATAACAGTAGATAGCAGCTCAATTTCTAGAAGGAATACGTGATTGTGGACAAGAAGGCAAAGGACGTGCGGCGATGATGATGTGTTTCTACAGTACAGAGGCCGCCTCGTGACGTTCTTCTGGTTTCAGGTTGGAACATAAAGGTTTAAAAAAGAAAAAGGATGTAGAAAACTCTCGCCATGAAAGAAACCTGCCACATTAGCCAGCGATGAACTCAACACAATAAAACAGGCGCAGACTCTGCTGCTAAAAATAGCTGATCGTATAGCCAGAACAAGCAGCAGCTGGACGAGGGGAGGAAAAAAAAAACGATATTTTCCATTTCTGTGCGAGTCTGGGGTATAACGGTGTCCCCACAATCTGGACTTCATGTAAGAAACCTAAACTACAGCGATGGGCGGGCACCTCCTTCACAATTCCCCTCTAACATTCCCTAATTTCAACAACCAGAAACTCTCCCAAGTCTAATTAACCCCCGAGTGGCTGTTACTCAGAGTTTCACACACAAACACGAGCCCTCCCCTCTCGCCTCCTGGTTGGACCCAGTCAGCTTGGCAGGGGGTTGGTTCGGGGGCGACCGCAGACAGAAATAACCTCTTGTTTGCTCACTGGCATGCTTCAACTCGTGGTGTTGTTCTTGGAGGCAGACGGGGTCTCTGTGTTTTCATCTGGTATCATAATGGATCCTGAAAACCCAGCGACACTGCGTCATCTGTGGGTGACGGCGTCAAGAAAACACACCACTTCTGCAATTTTATTTAAGGCTGCACAAAAGCCACATCCTCTCTGAATGATCTCACACTTGGTTGTTGTTGTTGTATATAACATTAAATGGTTAAGACGAGTAAATCTATACTTCCTTTACGAGCTAATAGGCGAATAGGGTAACATTGTTAATATATACCACCATGAAACGTCCCCAGTTGATTACATACATTAAGAAAGAAATGCTGTGTGAAATTCTATGTTTAAATATGCAAATGAGGCATTAGCTTATTAAATATGGGCTAATGAGCATAACTTCTCTCTTAACATTAGATAAAGCAGGTTCAACATCGTTTGATTTAGTTGACAGAGTCAAAGGTTTTTTACAGAAGGGATTTTAAATATGTTTGCATAAAAACAAAACAATCTTCGCCATATTTTTAGTGTAGCGTGTATCAACATGAGCTGTGAGTGACATGTGAACAAAGCCCTCTGCACAAAGCTTCAGAATATAGAGAGGAATGAAAGTGGAAAGTTTGGTGTATGTAAGTGCTGCTGAAGTGGAGACTTCTGCTGAAGAGTGTGAGAAAAAGCTCCTTTAGAGAAAAGCTCCTTTAAAGATATGTATTGTAACATTCATACATGTTGTACACACTACAGGTGAACAGAGTCATACATGTTGTACACACTACAGGTGAACAGGGTCAAACATGTTGTACACACTACAGGTGAACAGAGTCATACATGTTGTACACACTACAGGTGAACAGAGTCATACATGTTGTACACACTACAGGTGAACAGAGTCATACATGTTGTACACACTACAGGTGAACAGAGTCATACATGTTGTACACACTACAGGTGAACAGAGTCATACATGTTGTACACACTACAGGTGAACAGAGTCATACATGTTGTACACACTACAGGTGAACAGGGTCATACATGTTGTACACACTACAGGTGAACAGGGTCATACATGTTGTACACACTACAGGTGAACAGAGTCATACATGTTGTACACACTACAGGTGAACAGAGTCATACATGTTGTACACACTACAGGTGAACAGGGTCATACATGTTGTACACACTACAGGTGAACAGGGTCATACATGTTGTACACACTACAGGTGAACAGGGTCATACATGTTGTACACACTACAGGTGAACAGGGTCATACATGTTGTACACACTACAGGTGAACAGAGTCATACATGTTGTACACACTACAGGTGAACAGAGTCATACATGTTGTACACACTACAGGTGAACAGAGTCATACATGTTGTACACACTACAGGTGAACAGAGTCATACATGTTGTACACACTACAGGTGAACAGAGTCATACATGTTGTACACACTACAGGTGAACAGAGTCATACATGTTGTACACACTACAGGTGAACAGAGTCATACATGTTGTACACACTACAGGTGAACAGAGTCAAACATGTAACTAACAGATATCAGCATGAAGCTTCCCCACTTCAAGTGTTCATGTTTGAATATGTAAATGAGGCCTTCTCTTATGTTTATTTTGGTAAATAGGAAAGAAATCTACAAACTCAAACAGACACAGTTAGTGAAACAAACACTTAAATGTGTATTTTGGATGTTTTCTCTCCTCTAGTCTGAAGGAAGACGTGTTGTGGAACCTAAATAGCCCAAACTCGACCAGAGCATGAAAAAAACAAAGTCGTGTCTCATCTTACAAAGCAGTCCTTTAAAGCTATTTTAAGTATCTTAAGTACAACTTTGCATTAGAGTAGTAGGACTGCTTAGTGGACAGCTAAGCTACATTATACTTGTAATATAATCACAGGCCTGCATCTCTGCTGACTCGATGGGAAAGCTTCTTACTTCACGTCAGCTATCGTCTTCACATTGCATTAGATGAATGTGCTTTTAATTCTAATGGCATTAGCAGAAACTTGGTTTTAGCATTTGGCACAGTCAGACTGTTATGATGATATCATCAGAAAAACAGAGTTTAGGAGTTCCTTAAGTGTGAAAAAGGTCATTAATCCAAACTCCAGTTAATGCTCCGGGCTCACAGAGGGGCGAGGTGCCAACATTTGGCACCAGAAAACGTTTCCGTGCCCGAGTGGAAAGTGAAAACCTCTTCTCTCTTTCACTTTGGGATATTAGGACTCAATTTTGTTGTGCAACTAAAACATTGTGGAGCCATAGATCGATCTATAATCCAGTATGCAGATGCCTTATACTATTTCCCAAATCTTAAAATTTGAACATTTTCTTCCAGAAGTCTCCAATAATAACCTCTCCATCAACAGAGCCGAGTGGTACCATTTGTGTGTCCCCAGGAGAAGAAGGGGAATAACATTTGCTCATTGGAATAACAGGTAACAATAACAGTGTAACCATGGCCTCAGCCTCAGGAGAGACGGACCACAAGGGAAGCATTAACTGCCCTATAAATGTCAGGAATACAAAGTGTGCACTGTTGTTCAAATGGATAATGTATAATGCAGCACGAGGTCACTTCATCATCACACAAACACTTCATCCCCGCAGGAATGTGAACTAATGTCTTATTGATGATGCACATGCAGAATAAAATACTTTACATTGAGCTGCATTGTAAAGCTAACGAAGACCTCTCCCTTTGTCCGTCAGACATGCATCCCTCTATTCATCTCCTGTCATCTCCCTGCAGCCGATTCACTTCCTGCCTCAGCTATGGGAAACACTGAAGTTACCCTGATTACAGACATTTCCTTCCTCCAGCATTCACAGCAATGCCTGGAATGGCTGCAGTATTTACTCAGGCCTGAAGCGCTAAACTGCAGATCCCACACCCACATGGCACATGCATCATGGGCTGCAAAGGCCAAGGGTTCCTGGGAGAGTTCTTCTTAATCCAGATAGAAGAAAACACTATTATTTAGCAAAAAGATTGCTGCAATTACAATCTGATCAAGTTGATATTTCAAAAGCTTTACTCCTTAAATCCATCGGCGCCCCGACGAGATCAAGACTGGATTTGCTGCACAAAACTGTACAAGAGCACATTGCATCTCCGAGCGTCCCCCTCTGGCTCTGGGCCTCCTGAAACTCCCCCACATCCCCCCAAGTAGTGACAACTATGTTTATGTTTTTCATGCCCACTTCTTCTGGCTTTTAGGGTGTTTTTAAAAGCCTCTGTGAGTCCTGAATGTTCGAACACCACACCACCGCTCACTGATGGTGAACTAACCCAAACACAACACATAATAACTCCATTATGCTTCTCGCACCGAGCAGACAAAATAAAAGACCTGGCACATGGCAGGACATTTATTTCCCTCGTTTTTGTACATTTTAAATGAGTGCAAACAATCAAGCACTTCAACTCTATTTATAAAACACCAAACATACAAACATGCAGAAAAATAAAAATGACCGTAGATACAATTTTGCAAGACATTATATATAAAGTAAAATCAATCAAATAAACACAACGAATGTAAAAAAACAAGACAATAACATTACGCCAAATGTCTTGTAATATCCAGAGGCTCCACAGTTGAGGTGCATAACAAGTGCTCTCAGCGTTACTTTTATAGGACACATAAAGAACATTTAAAGGCAAAGCAGTGGAGGACTTCAGAGATCTGGCAAGAACGTAAAATGAAAGAACATCTCTGACGTATGGAGGAGCAACGTCGTTTAAAGCTTCATAAACAAGTGAAATAACTTTGCAATCAATTCCAAAAGATCAACGTAGCCAGAGCAGTTTCTTAAGCGGCTTGTATTGTTAAATAAAATGAAATATTTGTTTCTATTATAACTGGATTGTCTGCAGTCGTGTGTGTGTGTGCAAATACAAACATAAGACAAGTTAAAGCAATCCCATAAATCTTATTTTATTGAATTTACAAAAGAAACACCCTCTGGAGATCTGGGCAGGTTCGAATATCGGTGCCAAGTGTGACGTGTACAGATAAGCATCGTGTTATCTCTCGCAGGAGAAGACGAGCAGGTGAGGTTACCTGGCAACTCTAAATTGCTCATACTGTAGGTGTGAATGGTTCGTCTCCCGGGCTTATGGATAAATGGATTACACTGCCATCTAGTGTAATAAAACGGGACAATTATCATCCGTTTCCCAGTGTAATGAGTATCTCCTGTTCTATTCCACACAGTGTGAGGAGGAGGGAGCCATCATCTCTGCCCTGTTTTACCTCCAGATACATAATCCTCCTCCTCCTCCTCCTCCTCCTCCTCCTCCTCCTCCTCCTCGACACATAATGACATCAAACTGTGACATTGTTGATGCAGAAATGCGCGAGCACTGAAACCAAAAGCAGCTGCTGCTCAACCCATCAGAGAAACTATAACCACAAGAGCCAGCAAGTGGTCAAACACATTTCTAATCATGCCGTTTTACATTAGGATGATAATCCCGTATTATCCCCGCTGTGTGGAGGAAAACATCAAATCAACTCCGCAGTCTCGGCCCGAAGATGGAGGCACGCGTCACCAGCTGTGTTGCTTCTGTCTGCTGAGCGCGTGAGCCTCATCGCACTCCAAACTTCTGCACAAGTATCATCCGATGTGCAGCCGAGATGTGCTGCACAGCTAAACATCCCTCGAGTAGAAGCGGACCTGATAGATTTCTTTACGTACGTGTTCTTTTATATTATTATTATTATATGGTCTTATTTTACATCCTGTGTAATGTATTCTATGTATTTCATCGTGTGTTTTATTTTCACTATTATTACCGAGTGCGTGTTACTCCCATCTTATTTCTGTTAACTTAGCATTATGTCCCTGTTATATGCGTTTACTCCTCGTGTATTTGCCCTCGTTGTAAAGCCCTTTGTGCTGCATTTCATGTATGAAAAACACTATACAAATAAAGTTTATTATAATTAATATTATTCTAAAGATCCAGGCAATCGACGAGGGGTACACATATTACACAGCACCAAATACTTTTCTTTAAGAGTGCTTCTTAAGATGCTCTGCTGAGAATACACCCGGAGGATTGATAGTGTGACGATGATTAATATAGTCACAAGTAATTATTCACAAAAACAAACCCTACACTTCGAACGGGCATATAAAACCTTATTAAATCCCAGACACAAGGGGGCAGTGAAGTCTTTACGAGACGCACTTGGCTCCTTTGAATCTGGGAGGTTAAAATTATATCTGAAGTGTTGCTTCAGTACCACACAGTGATCGTTTTTAAATATTTTCAGTCCATATGCCCTCCATCAGCTCTGTCCAAATATAGAGATAAGTACGGAGCTACAAGGGTGTGATAATGTTAGTCAGTGCTTCTCTCGCTGGGAGGCGAATCCATCAGGATTCTGCAGGATCTGTTATCTGCTCTCAAACGTCCAACTATATTAAAATAACGTTTGCTGAGGTGCCCGTGATTAGGATAACTGTATTTAAATTCACATGTATTTCAGTCATTTCAATGTGTTATCTTCATGAAGTGTGAGGGAAAGGATTCAGAGTTTAAATGAAGAACTATTTATGAGAAGGAGTTGTATAAACTGGGGATGGACGTTCATAGCACACTATGCTTATTAGTTATTTTATACTATTTTAATTCTGCTATTTTAGTTCTGCTATTTTATATTATTTTAATTCTGCTATTTTATATTATTTTAATTCTGCTATTTTATATTATTTTAATTCTGCTATTTTATACTATTTTAATTGTGCTATTTTATATTATTTTAATTCTGCTATTTTTATATTATTTTAATTCTGCTATTTTATATTATTTTAATTCTGCTATTTTAATTCTGCTATTTTATACTATTTTAATTGTGCTATTTTATATTATTTTATTTCATACTATTTTAATTCTGCTATTTTATATTATTTTAATTCTGCTATTTTTATATTATTTTAATTCTGCTATTTTATATTATTTTAATTCTGCTATTTTATATTATTTTAATTCTGCTATTTTTATATTATTTTAATTCTGCTATTTTTATATTATTTTAATTCTGCTATTTTATATTATTTTAATTCTGCTATTTTAATTCTGCTATTTATATATTATTTTAATTCTGCTATTTTATATTATTTTAATTCTGCGATTTTAATTCTGCTATTTATATATTATTTTAATTCTGCTATTTTATACTATTTTAATTCTGCTATTTCATACTATTTTAATTCTGCTATTTTATAATATTTTAATTCTGCTATTTTTATAATGGTACTTCAGACTCATTTACATCAACACTGTGATTATTGTACTGTAAATGCTCTTATTCTGTCTAATCTTGTACTAATTGTTATGTTTTTGCTGTGAAGCACTTTGGGCTGCAGTTCTTGTATGAAAGGTGCTATACAAATAAAGATTATTATTATTATTATTATTATTATTATTATTATTATTATTATTATTGTTATTATTATTGTTATTATGCTGCTTCCCTACATCAAACACAAAGCTTGTGGATTTGTACGACACGGATCTGTTGTCTCTGCGTCCTCGAGTGTCTCGCTAAATCAAATTAAGTGGCTGCTTGGGGAACGATGATTACCTGGAGGCCCGACAGAGTTTAAAAATGAAAGTGAGGGTGTATCAGGGATGTGTTCAGGGATGAACTGAGCACATTGTTCAACCTTTCATTTAGTTCTGCCGTCATTTCTCCTGTTGCTTTGTCATGCCCTCACATTTTCTCTCGATAACGATGAACTTGCGTCAAAGTGACTTAGAACATTATGATGGAAGTATTTCTTTTGTCTTATTTTATCAAGAAATACAGAAAAACACTAGAGCAAGAATGCATGTTGTATTTTCAGTCTTCTTCCAAACACTGCAGTATGACTGATATAATATCCTTTTATATTGCACCTCTTCAGTAATCCCTGTTACGATAGCAGAAATATTGTGCATCTCCTTTTAAAAGTCACCAACCAATCGGCAGCAGACGCTTCTGAACTCTTAATTGAATGAGTAACTTGATTAATCGTGAGTCACTTTACTTCCAAGCAGTCTGTTGCTCTCTCCGTGTGGCTGCAGTTAAGTCCTCAGAGTCGACAGCGGTGATTAAGGCCTTCACAAATAAACCAGCCTCGACTCTCTCTGAATGGAAATGTCAGAAAACTTTGAGAGGTGGGACGCTGTCACTTGATTCAGTCAAAAGATTCAGCCTCTGAGGTTTCTGAGCACTATCATCTGGAGAAGCATGACGTTTGTTTTAAATAGATAAAGAGACGCTGGAAAGCTCACACACACATCTATAGCATTTAGTTTATAGCTGTTCATTAGTGTTTCCAACAGAACACGCTCACTGTAATCACACAGCTGTTTGCTAAAGGGGTATTCACTTTCTCCGTGTTGCTTTTGTACTTAAAGGAAAACTTTTCATTTCAACCGGCTTTGTATAGTTGCAATGTGGGCGGCATGTTCAAAACGATGGTTATTCGGCCTTCCTTCGTGTTGCCAGCTTCCCGGAGCTCCCCGCTCCCCGCCGGATGTTTTGCTTATTTGCTCACACCTCCCACATTGCAACCGTTCCAATCCAGTGGAAAAATCTGCAAAGTTTCCCTTTGATTTAATTAAATTAAAGCCGTTATGATCAGTATCAGAACAGCTCACACTAACACTAACACAAACTGTGATTAGAAGTAGGCCTGAAACTATCGATTCCTTCTCCAATTATTGTTTCAATTAAGCATTTTGTGTTTAAAATGTTTGAAAATCTTGAAAAAAAGTAAATTACAATTGTCCCTAAAGTTATTCCAGCTCATATTTGAGAAGCTAGGACTTTTGAATTTTTGGGCACTTTTGCCTAAATTGATTTAATGACGAATCAATCATCAACATATGATTATATTCTCTTGATAAGCGAACACATTTACTAATTAAATGTGGAATTGTGGACAGATTTGTTCCCTTTCAGACTCACTGCTTCGCAAATGATCACATAAAACTGGAATAAAAATAATAATATATCATGAATTTTTCAGTATAAATACCAAACATACACAATTGATCTCTAGGTTTTTAAAGGCGCACGTGTTGCTTGAGCGTTGCTGGCAGATGAATATACGAGGCTGTCGGAAAACAAGCTCCATAAAAAGTAAACGTGTCGCTGCGATGCCGACACTTGTCAGTATCAATTCAACTCCACCGAACAACTTCAGCAATAAAGCTGCGAATCATAATGTGAAGAAGGAACAGCGCGCAGAGATATACAACTCGGGGAGCGTAAATCTGCAGAGAGAAAGTGAACAGCGGCAATAAATGTCCGTCGTAGCTGCAGTGACATACGGCTCTGACAGGAGCGCCGGAGAATCAAAGGAAAAAGTCTTCCGGCCCCTCAAAATAAATTGGGCAGCTTGATCATGATGTCAAAATAGAAACAAACCGCGCTTTGAAATGTAGCGGCCGCATCAGCAGCTCATTAACACAAGTGTTAGAACTCAACGTGACTAATGAAAGACAAATTAGTGACAATTCTTAAGTGATGGTTGTCTTCAAACTGTAACTGCCGCTGAATATGCAAACGAAGGAGACACAGAGGATCAGTTCCCTGTGTACCGAATGTTTTCAGAAAGGATGGGCAGACCTGAGACTTTCCCTCAAAGGTCAAATTTAGTCACAATTTGATTTGAGTAACCCAGCCAAGTGTGTGTGTGTGTGTGTGTGTGTGTGTGTGTGTCTCCTGCCAATCCCTCCCAGAGTGCATGTTAGGGAGATCAGCTTTGCTCCAGCAAAATGTGTGGGCTGAAAATAGGCCTGATCGAAGATTAGTGTTTCATATTACATTGCACAGGAGACCCGTGCAGCTGAAGCTCTTACTGATGTCCTCTTCACGTCTCTGAGGTCTCCACTTCTCCTGAACAACACACAGCGGACTCCTACAGGACACCGGTCAAGGGCACATTATCCACACAGGGAACGAGCAGAAGCCAAAGGCAGTGAAATGTGCAAATATTAAAGAGGCAATAGTTTATTCTTATCCTTAAATCATGAAGTAAATGTTGATTGCACGATGTAACGGCTATAGAAGCTGCAGGCCAGGCAATAAGGATTTTGGGCTCGCCAGATGTTCTCTAGCGAAATGATGTTGCATTTCTTTTCCTTAAATATGTAGGATCCCTAAATATTAATTATGCCAGTACCACTTTTGGCCCACGCCTTCTATATGATGACACCATTAGCGTTTACATTGGTTCCCTATAAGCGTAGCTTTCTCTTTGCAATTGTGTCTACCACCAGGTCTGTGGAAATCTCAATGCAAAGTGTCCAAAGTAAATATAGCACGAGCTCCAAAAGTCGCCAGATGACGTCATACACTCGCAGACTTCATTGAAGGAATTACAAGTTTTTCTCCTGGCCTTAAATAGCAATTAATTATTCTTAATATTTTATTATAGAATTATAACATTTCTATGTTTGTTGATAATAAGATTTAGTTCGTAAATAATTGAGCCTTTAATTTTTGGCCTTTATTGTTCATACGAGTTAATTATCACGTGTGTGTCTTCGCTTCTTACGCTTCAGCTTTCAAAGCCGCTAAAATTAATCAAAGAAGCCAGAAGCTCTGTAAACACAGTAATGGGTATTGTGAGGGTCGGCTCACCTGGGAGCCGCCCGGACGGACATTCAAACATTACTGCTGCAGTGGAGTCAACGATTCTCTGGGAAGCGAGCCAAGGCTGGCAGCCCAATTCTGGATATCTCTGCTGTGGCAGGTCCACAGTGTTTTCCCTCCGAGCTGCTAATGTTCCCAGCACCAAAAACATTACAGCCCCCCACCACCACAGACCCACATATCTGGGTCTCTGACACATAACGCATCGCCTGCAGCAAGAGTGTTTTTGAAAGGCAAGGTGAATACTCAATGACATCTGAAAATAACCACCTCCAGTGGAGATTATTGAAATGGAAGAAACATTCTCTACAGTAACGCTGCGATTCTCGTTCTGCTGAACTTTCAAATAAGTGGCAGCCGGGTTATTCTGGGTTAATTGTTTAAAGGCATTCACGCGGTTTAAATCCAACCAGACATCTCCCTGTAATGTATTGTCTAATAGAACAACTAAGTATATAAAATGAGTGTTCAGAATAGATTGGTCTGGAGTTAGAAGAGCAGATTAAAACCACGTTCACACATCTGTGTGTTAAATATGAAGCTACAGCCAGCAGCAGGATGACAACCTGTGGCCTGGCGAAGTCCAAAGGTAACTAAAGCCACCTCCCAGCACCGCTAAAGCTCACTAATTAAACACATTATATGTATGCAACAACAATTCCCTGTATTACATGTTGTTACAGATAAGCGCAGGACAATTTCATAGCTGCGACTCGGTCTGAAATTACATTTTTCCTCACCTATTATACCCTTAATCCCTGACTATTAAAAAAAGAAATCTTAATATAAGGAAGACCTATCTGCCACGGTGTCAGGTGGCCTGAAATGTTTACCTGCCACAGCCAGCACTTATCCCGTATTTGGCAGGTGGCAGCTGCTAATTTTATTTTCTGGCTGCGACCAATAACTTCCTGCTGCCTGGCAGCTGCTCAGAGCCAAGAGATATTCCAGCACAGAACCACCTGTACAACAGCGCATTGTCGTTTCTACACTGCAGGTTTTAAACAAACAGGAATAATTGAGCTGATTCACGGTCTTTATGCTAAACTAAGATGACTGTACTAGTTTTATTTCTTTTTTAAATGGACAGATGTGAGAGTGCTATCATCTCATCTAATTCCCTGCAAGAAAGTGGATTAGCATATTTCCCAAAATGTCGCGTTAAGAGAAGCTTTTGACTATTTGTTTTGGCTGAAGCAATGAAATAATATTCTTTAGATCAATGCAATAAAAGTGTTATATATCATACACCTTCTCTACATACGTAGTTCGACACACATTGGAAAGCTATAAAACGAGCAAGTTAAGTGTGATTTGCAAGCTGACATGCATCGCAAAGTACGATGATGGAATTCAGGAGAGCATGAGAGAAACAGCGAGGAGTGAATCTCCCCTGCTAGACGTAGACAGACTGAAGCAGCCAGACAAGCATCTACTCCCAGTGGTCAGGAGGCTCATTATCCCCTGTGAAGCTCACATAGTTAGAGGAGAAGTGAACTCTCATCCCAATATAATGAGCCTGGCATTCCACTGGAGACTTTGGTATGAAGCTGGCCAACTTGGAGCGAGGCAGCCAGCAGCCGGCAGCCACCCCCCCCCCCCCCTCTCCTCCCCCCTGTTGCTCCACAGCTGACTGAGGAAAATGAAAGGAGCCTCTTATGGGGCCTGAATGGGCTGTTAGGTATCTACTGCCAGGCTTCACTACTTCCACTGCTCTCTGTGGGACAGGACGACTTTCAACAGACAAATGTGAGGTAGCTGTTTGTGAGGAGAAGAAAGAGAAGAAGAAGAAGAAGAAGAAGAAGAAGAAGAAGAAGAAGAAGAAGAAGAAGAAGAAGAAGAAAGAGAAGAAGAAGAAGAAGAAGAGAGAAGAAGAAGAAGAAGAAGAGAAGAAGAGAAGAAGAAGAAGAAGAAGACGCCTCCTCTCCTCCTCCTCCTCCCTCCTCCCCCCTCCCTCTCTCCTCCTCCCTCTCCTCCTCCCTCTCCTCCTCTCCTCCCCCTCTCCTCCTCCTCCCCTCCTTCTCCTCCTTCTTCTTCCCTCCCCTCCCCCCTCCCCCCCCCCCCCCCTCCTCTCCCTCCCCCTCCCTTTCCCCCTCCCCCCCCCCCCTCCTTTCCCTCCTCCCTTCTCCCCGCTCCTCCTCCCTCCTCCTCCCGCCTCCCCCCCCTCCTCCCCCTCCCCCCTCCCCCTCCTCCCCCCTCCTCCTTCTCCTCCTCCTCCCCCCCGCTCCGCCCCTCCTCCCCCCCTCCCTCCTCCGCCTCCCCTTCTCCCTCCTTCTCTCCCCCTCTCTCCTCCTCTCCCCTCCCCTCTCCTCCTCTCCTTCCCCCCCTCCGCCGCGCCCCCCTCCGCCCCTCCCCCCCCCTCCCCCTCCCCCCCCTTCCCCCCTTCTCCCCCCCTCCTCCTCCCCCCCTTCTCCCCTCCTCCTTCTCCCTCCTCCTCCTCCCTCCTCCTCCTCCTCCCGCCCTCCTCTTCTCTCCTCCTCCTCCTGTCCTCCCTCCTCCTCCGTCTCCCCCCCTCTCCTTCCCCCTCCTCCCCCCTCCCCCTCCTCTGCTCCTCCTCCTCCTTCTCCCACCCGCTCCTCTCCTCCTTCGCCTCCTCCTCCTTCTCCCCCTCCTCCCCTTCTCCCCCTCCTCCTCCTCCCCCCCTCCTCCGTCTCCTCCTTCTTCTCCTCCTCCTCCTTCTCCCTCCTCCTCCTCCTCCTCCTTCTCCCCCTCCTCCCCCTCCGCCTCAAGAGAAAAGACCTCCTCCTCCTCCTAGAAGAAGAGAAGAAGAAGAAGTAGAAGAAGAAGAACAATAGTAGTTTATAATACACTTTACTCCTCAGGTGATCACCAGCTGCTCTGTTCAGTAGAAACTCTTTATAAGGATCTTAACACCAGAGCAGATCAGATTTCAGCCTTATTTGAGTTTATTTTATGATTATTTTCTTTTAGAGGAAGTGAAGCACGCTTTATTGTTTCAGTTACAGTTGATTTTGTTTCCTTACACTTTGGGTTCAACAACTTACGAAGCTTTATATATTGCATATATTGTTTACTTAAGAAGTTAACCTTTTAAAAATCCACCCGGCCGCTATATCCGGTCTTTCAGAGCCTGAGCGGGCTCAAATCACAGCTGATGTTTTTCTACAGTGTTCCTCAGATATTTAGCACCAAATCTGTGTAACAAATGAACTAATTATTACACTGACTGTTGGCATCAGTGAAGTCTTCTCCAGGAGAGACTTGACCACACTGACTTACAGACACAACAATAAATGAACAGACGTGTTTCTAAAATAGCCATTTTAAAAAACATAAAAGAACAAGTTTCTCCTTCACTTCAAACTCAGAAAGAGTTTGAAGTCTTTCCGGTGGCTATTTCCAGCTATAGAAGAGTCAGACACAAGGAAGACTTTCTTACTCGTTGTCAGAATAATAAGCAGACATAGCTGCAGGTATGTCAGTGACCGAACACTGCAGCATTGTTTCCTGAGAGACAGAGCAGCCTCTCTGCTGGACTGAGAGTGAGCAAGAAGTTTAGGTTTGAAGAGCTGAAGAGAAACATCCTCAGAGGTTGAACACTAATCTGCTCATGACAAACGTGTTAAATACTTTAAAACTAAGTTCTGCGCCACTACAAGTTCACTTTCTCACGAGGAATGTGTATCATCTAAACAGAAAAGTTTACTTTATCCTTAACCCCTCGCAGCTGGGCGCTTAACTAATTAGATTTCGTTCAGCTTCTTGCTGCTTTGAGAAGACTTTTCTGAAAGACACTCGATTGTACACGCTCACTTTCAAAAGGCTCGTCTCGAGCGCAGAAAGCTGATGCGTCAGCGATGAATCTGAAGAATGCTTTGGGCCTTTGTGATCTTCTGGTCCATAGTGATTGGTTTGGACTACATAAAAAAACTAATTATGCATTTCTCTCCGCCAGTTTGAACTTCATTTTCAGAAGACGCATTGGAAACATAAAGAAATAAGCGATTTTGGGAAATAGGCAACTTTGACAGCAGTGACTTTAATGAAGAATTATGCTGCTTTGCCAAAAGCCCATTTAACAGCTCGAGCAAAATTGAAATGTATTAACAATACCCCGCAGAGCAATAACAATCTTTCCAATAGAGTGACCTTGAAGCTCACACTACTCTATCCTCACGGATCTCATTCATCCGTTCAGATCTCAGAGTAATATCCTGCAGCTGCAGCAGCGGGTCATGAGACACTTTGGGCAGTACGGAGAGCTCTCAGGTCTCACTCATGGTCATCCTGCCTATTTTTCTCTGTTACCATGACAACATTTCTCTGCACTCCTCAGCCTCTTGGTTGTGTGGAAAAAATGAACAAGAAGACAAAAGGGAAAAATGTCAGACGCTGGGAAGCAGTGGACGAACAGTCGTCACCGATTGTCCTACTTTTACTAGAATTGACTTAAAAAGGCTTCATGTGTTTGAGATGCTGCATATCTCACCGATTATAGAATCAGGGTTCTCAGCCATCTCTAGTATAATGGTGTGTCGCTCCATCCTTCACTGTCATCCTACATTTATAAAATCCGTCACGTAGAGTGAAACTGGGTTTGGAGGCACCGCAAACTCCCAGATATCTGACACAGGGGCGTCAGCTGCACTTTATGGTGCAACCTTCAAACTTTGAACTGAATAGTTATGGTGTTATGCTTTGCACTATCCCGCTAGTATCTGCTGTAACTAGGACACAAATAAAATGAACACAAGCACACTGGCTGTTCACCAAGGCTTACTCTGAGTCCAAAAACCCAGAGGGAGGGTTTATAGCTTGACCCAGTATGACTGGATCAACAGTCCTCATATACAGATGGATTTTTTTTAATGCCACTCAAAATGTAGTTTGAGACCAATTTTACATTTGAGAAATACACCGTGCCTCGTATACATTGCCTGGAACCCGTTGCAGCCATGCTTGGATTTGCACTTCCCCATGTCGTCTGAGCATCCCGGCTGCAGACGGAATATGAGTGTTGTTGTTCCGCTATCCGTTAATGAGAGGCTTTTTGTAAATTCCTTTTAAGAAATGATTATTTTGAGGGTGTAAATTGCAATGTCACGATTCATGAAATTCTAACACCCACATCTTAGCATTGTTAAGACTTTTAAAAGACATGAAGGCCGTCTTTATAGAATAATGAATTCAAAGCCTATTAAGACTTTAGAAGGATCCCTGCTCAGAACCTACCAGGTTGCAGAGGAAGGAGTGGCCATATTTATCAAGCGTCTCAGAATCCTTCCACGAATTACACTGAAAGTTAAACTAGAATTTAAAACACATCTGAATTCAGAGACACACGGTGCATGCATGTTTCCTAACAGCATTAACTATCCTTGCTGTGTGGAGGGTTTCGTGTGGTTGCCTCATGGGGATACATTCAGATAATATTCAGATTAACGGCTAAATGTCTTAAAACATTTTGGCAGGTGCACTGGAGATACACAACTCATTGCGTGCTTTAAAGCAGTACATTAACTCTACAGCTCTGCCCGAAGGCAACGCAATCCGCCTTCCAGCGCTTCTTGTTTAATCCATACAACACATTGTGGACTATTTCTTGTCCGGGGACAGTCTGGAGTCTGTGCCGGCTGCAGACTCCAGCGATGTGACCAGGTTGATACACATCTACCCTCCTGTTGTCCCTCATGTGTATGAAGGTTGTACCCTTTTTCTCCGGCTTCACAATAAAGTATTCTGCCTCTTTATAATAGTATCCGTCTCCCGCTAAGACTCCCCACACGCTGTCTCTTATTAGAACAATGAGCAGTTCACACAGTATCAAGAGAACCTGAAGATGAAAACAAACCACAGTTGAGAAAAGTCAAATCAGAAGGTTATGTGTGTTTGTTTGTTGTTTGTCTCACTTTGAAGCCGAGCGCTTCAAGCCACGCCGGCATGAATAACTCCTCCACTGGGCTCACAAGACAAAAGACTGCGGGACTTCTGCTTTGTACTGATTTCACAACCTTTTTCATAGTAGTGTTGAAATTAAGCTGCAAAACAATATTTCATCAGACGATCATAATAATGCCAAATGAAGTAGCTTATATAACTCAACAGCACTTTATCATGAAGCGTGCTCCTAACACGGGGATAATAGAGCATGATGGACGCTGATATTTCAGAAAGGGAAAGGTCAGTATGCAAATAAGACTTGCACAGAAAAAAGTATTAGTGGCTATTAGATGAAAGCCTCGTACTGCTGCTGATTTCTATGTTTGCACTGGATTTTATCTGCGTTGAAAACCTGACGATGCTGCATGCAGAAATCAAATAACTACTAGTTACTTTTTGCATAGCAGGAAATATGGATTTTACTCGTCCAGGGAAAATGTTATTCTGGAAAGCACGCTCAAATCTGATTCCTTCAACCTGTGCCAAACACCGATGTTAAAATGACACGGAGCAGCAGCTGCTTAAAAAGAACAGATACATACAGAGCCCTAATGAGCAGGATTACACGAGACTTGGCTGAAAGAAAGAACAAAAGCAGACAGAACAGATGTTACAGGAGCAGTTCAAGTGGAGACCAAAACCTTTGTCACAGAAAGGTTTGAGTATGAAGCCTTTTCCACTTTTAGGAAGCTGCATCACAACCACTTTAGTATATGGTCACGCTGCTGTTGACACTGGGTGTAAATGCTAATGTGATTCACGTAGGGCTTCAATGTAGGGCTGCCTAAATGTATTATATGTACTATGATATTTAAAGTTCTCGTGCAGTTTAATCCAAGTCTCACTGATCCACTCGTACGCTCACTGCTTCACAAACACACGACTTGTTCGCTATAACTTCCACACAAACAACACTTGCACAGACCAGTCTGAGACGGTTTATGCAGAACATTTGTGTTTGGGAAGTCGTGAGCGTACGACTGGATAAATGAGTGTTGGATTATATGTTTGCATTTGTTAAACTCGGCCTCCAGTTACTTGTTACAGTTACAGTGGAGGCATGTGAGAAAAACTTTCCTTCAAAGAGTTCAAGGTAACACAAGGTGAGTAATTCAATCCCCCACCGAGTGAGCATCAGGCTCTCTCCACGTCTGTGCAGAATCACAACACTCACCTGCTCCCACTCAAAGCTTGGCCACTGAACTTCTGGCAAAGATGCACCGGTCAGGTGGCAGCGCTGTCGCACAAGCCGTTAAAGTTTACGCTTGTACATTTGTCTCAAAGTAGAAATATGCAGAAATACGTCAGCTGCTCCCGTTTTAAAAACACAACGCCAACAGATACAACGCTTTCATTACAGCGCTGGTGTGTGTTATTCGTGCACCATGTTGTATTTCTTCATTATTTACTCGGATATATTGTGAAATCTCAACAGTGATAAAATAATAGATACAAAATAATAGTTTTATTCGCTCAGAACAAACTACCTACTAAGACATCCTGACTTTATCAGGACATAGATTAAACCAATAAGTGCTCTGCATCAGCGTTGCTCATATTCCATTTGAATCATATCGTAAATCTTAGATTTTATTTATGGGTGGTGACAAAAAGATAAAACAGTGACTAATCAGACATGTTCGTTTCACTTCATTTACTATTTTTCAGTAAATGCAATGTCACCGTGTGGATAATAATAAAGCTGTTTTCACATTAAAACAAACTATTTATAGTGAACTTTAAAAGCAGCACAAAAACTCCCCAGACGATTGTAAATAAAAGTAGCCTCCCATGGTTAAGACAATTCAACATCAAACAAAGACAGAGTGAGACTTCTCAAGTGGCAGACGGTGAGCCTCTTTCCACTAATCACAATTTTAGATAAAAAGGTTTCTCTAAAAATAAAAATGTGCAGATCCGTGCTTGTCAAGGCCTCTTCATCATCTGTGAGTGTTTGTAAAGCAGCAGGAATAAATAGCTGACACGTTCCATGAAATGAACGCTGCTCTACTTATGATTACAGTACATTTGATAACACAGTTAATCAAACTCTAATCTAGATTATAATGATTACATACAATAATCTTACTGGCAGTATTATATCCAGGCTGGATTTGATTTTCTTTATCAACAATCAAAGCCTGAGGTGTAGTATGTGTCATTTATACACACCGGGCTGCGAGTACATTTGCCGTGCCGAGACTATAATGAATTGCTTTACTGTGCGTCGACACGGCTTATCATTATATAATCCTTATCTTATGTTTGCTTAGATATATATCACTTGTGTTACAACTGTGTGGGAGAGGTGATAATAACAAGAGGCACTGTGGGTAACAGCTCAAATTAAAACTGTTAAACTTTAACATATTCTTATTATACTGACTACTAGGGAGTGAGAACGTGTGAAGTTTATCTCAGGGCTCAACAATAAGGCTTCTGAGGAAAGTAAATCTAGCAACTCACTTTCCTGGCAAGTGAGCGTAGTGCACATACTCAACTGTCCCACAATGCATTGCGTCTGGGTGTCTTGAGACCGTCAGTCTTGTGAGATTTTGAGCCGGCCGAAAAGCTATGTAAATATTCTTTAAAGTGAGAAAGTAACAATTTAGACGTTTTCGAAGGCCGTCTGCTGGTAAAATAATACTTTAATTTAGCCGGCAGTATGCAGTACGTACTGATTGAGTATGCAGTATGCAGTACGTACTGATTGAGTATGTAGTATGCAGTACGTACTGATTGAGTATGTAGTATGCAGTATGTACTGATTGAGTATGTAGTATGCAGTATGCAGTATGTACTGATTGAGTATGCAGTATGCACTGATTGAGTATGTAGTATGCAGTATGTACTATGTACTGATTGAGTATGTAGTATGTAGTATGCAGTATGCAGTATGTACTGATTGAGTATGTAGTATGCAGTATGCAGTATGTACTGATTGAGTATGTAGTATGCAGTATGCAGTAAGTACTGATTGAGTATGCAGTATGTAGTATGCAGTATGAAGTGCGTACTGATTGAGTATGTAGTATGCGGTATGCAGTACGTACTGATTGAGTATGTAGTATGCAGTACGTATTGATTGAGTATGTAGTATGCGGTATGCAGTACGTACTGATTGAGTATGCAGTATGTAGTATGCAGTAAGTACTGATTGAGTATGCAGTATGTAGTATGCAGTATGCAGTACGTACTGATTGAGTATGTAGTATGCAATATGCAGTACGTACTGATTGAGTATAAAGTATGCAGTATGAAGTACGTACTGATTGAGTATGCAGTATGTAGTATGCAGTAAGTACTGATTGAGTATGCAGTATGTAGTATGCAGTATGCAGTACGTACTGATTGAGTATGCAGTATGTAGTATGCAGTAAGTACTGATTGAGTATGCAGTATGTAGTATGCAGTATGCAGTACGTACTGATTGAATATGCAGTATGTAGTATGTACTGATTGAGTATGCAGTATGTAGTATGCAGTGTGCAGTATGTACTGATTGAATATGCAGTATGTAGTATGTAGTATGCAGTACGTACTGATTGAGTATGCAGTATGCAGTGTGCAGTACGTACTGATTGAATATGCAGTATGTAGTATGTACTGATTGAATATTCAGTATGCAGTACGTAATGATTGAGTATGCAGTATGCAGTACGTACTGATTGAATATGCAGTATGTAGTATGTACTGATTGAATATTCAGTATGCAGTACGTACTGATTGAGTATGCAGTATGTACTGATTGAGTATGCAGTATGTAGTATGCAGTATGCAGTACGTACTGATTGAGTATGTAGTATGCAGTATGCAGTATGTACTGATTGAATATGCAGTATGTAGTATGCAGTATGCAGTACGTACTGATTGAGTATGTAGTATGCAGTATGCAGTACGTACTGATTGAGTATGTAGTATGCGGTATGCAGTACGTACTGATTGAGTATGTAGTATGCAGTATGTAGTATGCAGTATGCAGTACGTACTGATTGAGTATGTAGTATGCAGTATGCAGTACGTACTGATTGAGTATGTTGTATGCAGTATGCAGTACGGACTGATTGAGTATGTAGTATGCAGTATGCAGTACGTACTGATTGAGTATGTAGTATGCGGTATGCAGTACGTACTGATTGAGTATGTAGTATGCGGTATGCAGTACGTACTGATTGAGTATGTAGTATGTAGTATGCGGTATGCAGTACGTACTGATTGAGTATGTAGTATGCGGTATGCAGTACGTACTGATTGAGTATGTAGTATGCAGTACGTACTGATTGAGTATGTAGTATGCAGTATGCAGTACGTACTGATTGAGTATGTAGTATGCAGTACGTACTGATTGAGTATGTAGTATGCAGTATGCAGTACGTACTGATTGAGTATGTAGTATGCGGTATGCAGTACGTACTGATTGAGTATGTAGTATGCGGTATGCAGTACGTACTGATTGAGTATGTAGTATGCAGTACGTACTACTGATTGAGTATGTAGTATGCAGTACGTACCTGATTGAGTATGTAGTATGCAGTAATGCAGGTACGTACTGATTGAGTATGTAGTATGCTGGTATGCCAGTACGTACTGATTGAGTATGTAGTATGCAGTATGCCAGTACGTCACTGATTTGAGTAGGTAGTATGCAGTACGTACATGATTGAGTAGTAGTCATGCCAGTCCTGCAGTACGTACTGATTGAGCAATATGTAGTATGCAGTACGTACTGATGAGTATGTAGGATGCTAGCTATGAACAGTACGTACTGATGAGTCATGTAGTGTATGCAGATATGTTTAGTTTTTGAGACGTTGGGATGGACAGATATCATCATCTGTGAAGTCATAACACAATCTATTCAACACAGGGTTTGAGTTTTTCAACTGGACTCATCCTATGTAAATATATAAATTATTTAACTCATTGGGGACTTCTCCTCTCTCTCTCATCATATGATCTGGCTCTCTATGAGAGAGGATGAAATCGAGAGGATGAGAGAGAGGCCTTTCTTCCCTGTCTCTCTCCCCTCCCTCTCTTCCCTGTCTCTTCTCCCCTCCCCTCTCTTCTCTCTCTCTCTCTCTCCCTCCCTCTCTATTCCCTCTCTCTCTCCTCCCTCTCTCTTCTCTCTCTCTCTCTCTCTCTCTCTCTCTCTCTCTCTTCCCTCTCTCTCTCCTCTCTCTCTCCCCTTCCCCCTCTTTCTCGCTCCCTCTCTGTGTGAAGTGAAGCTGCCTCAGAGGTGTCTGACACCCTCCAGCACAGACAGGTGCACCGCTCCAGTGATGCTAACCCTCTCCAACTACCAACTACAGTCTGAAAATATCCTGAACTAAACCTTTGCACAATAACTGTTTATTTTTCAACCACAGAAAAGTGCAGGGGCGCACTGCGCTTTTACGCATGGAAGTTGGAATCAGCCTCAATACATTTACGCATGGCTGTGTCTCGTCTCTTCGGAATAAGCGTCCGGGCTTTTAAGAGCTTCTCAGGGCGTCAATTGCGGGGTAAAAAGTGAGCAAAGATGCGGGGCACTGAACTGCTGCTTGGTTACTTTCTTGTAAAAGTTATGTTGTGCGACGCGGAGGGGCAGCCGGGTCAGACCGCCGACGACTTCATGCTGGTGACCGGGTTTAATAACTCAAAGGAATTGGAGAGCGGGGTCACGGAGAGCCCGCAAATGGAGGACAAGTGCCGCGGCTACTACGACGTGATGGGCCAGTGGGACCCGCCGTTTGTGTGCATGACGGGCAGCTACCTGTACTGCTGCGGCACCTGTGGCTTCAGGTTCTGCTGCGCGTTTAAAAGCTCCCGGCTGGACCAGACCACCTGTAAGAACTACGACACCCCGCCGTGGATGATGACAGGAAGACCGCCACCGAAAGTGGATGTGGCGCTGGACTCCGCGAAGGATAAAACCAACCTCATTGTGTATGTCATATGCGGGGTCGTGGCCATAATAGCACTGATAGGAATTTTCACCAAGCTAGGTTTGGAGAAGACGCACCGTCCGCACAGAGACAATATGTCAAGGTAGGTCATCATTTTACCAATGTACCTGTTTTAAATAAATAAATACTTCTTATTTCAGTGTTGCGAGTTATCTGTCAAAACATCTAAAAGCTGATCTGTTATTATGTGTATAATGTATTAACTCATCTGTGTGCAAAAACCGGCAATTTGATCAAAATCCCTCACAAAGCAACAAGTTGTTTTGTAAATAAAAGCGAGTAACAATTTGAAAATGAAGTTTAGCTGCACTCAGATATCAACCTGCAGATTTTATAGTGAAAATGTATTTAATTCACATTTTAGTCGGTGTTACAGACACAAAGTGTTTGGATTGCATATTGCATTGTCCTTGGTCTGATGCGACTTTCCTTTGAAACTGTGGATTGTCAGACATGATGTTGTGATGTTCGCCTGCTCAAGATTTATTTTTGTCCAAATATAACTCAGAAAGATGGTTAATTAATAGGAAAATATAAATATATATATTCTAGTTTGGAATCGCCAAGAAATATAGTACTATGCACAAGGTCAGCTGTAATGTTGCAATCTACATCTGTTAAAAAGGCACAATGTGTTGACTCTTGCATGTGTACAATTGTGCCAAAAATTGCACATTACAGACTTGCTTGTGAGCATCAAAACACACACACACACACACACACACACACACACACACACACACACACACACACACACACACACACACATGTATGTGGAGTGTGCAGCCTACTCCTGCAGACACTGTGTTGTCAGTGTCGTTCTGTAAGAGCACAGGCTCATTTCCCTCCCTTAAAACGTGTTATTGAAGACACTGCACCATAATGAGGTAATATAGAGGATATTACTTGAAACTGAGCTGACACCTGTGACAAAAGTTAAAGGCCCTGGACATGGACTATACTGTGAATAACTCTCATAAACAACTGAAGTCTTGATATACAGTAAAATACTGTATGTAGCTTAAAAAACAACAACACACTAACCAACTGTGGACTCACTGCTTGACATAGTGACATCTTTAATCTGAAGATAGTTTTAAACAAATTAAGCTCTTAATTAAGATAACTTCCCTATTTTTCTCACTTTATTGCTTTGTTGTACCAAGACACAGAAGTTTGAGGAAGTCACTCCAGAAAAACACGACTTGCCACAAGTCTCAGTTTCTCTGTACCTGTAAAAATGAAACTGCCATGTTTTATGTGCATGTCCAATCAGTGTTGATAGTAAATGTGTGTGCGATTTATTATTATATATACAGAGAAAGCTGAGTGATCGCAGTGCCTACATGTACCAGAATGCATTGCGCGTAAGCCGGGCACTGGTGACCATATCATCCGCAGTCGCAGTCTCTCCACTGCATTTCTTCAGCCGCAAAATGTGGTTTAAATAAACACTGCTGGATATCAAAGTCAACCTAAACAATGTAAGATGTTGTCCATAACATACTCTGCACTCATATTACGCATCTCGTTTGCAATACGAGCGATGAGAACAAGGAAGTTCTGTTTTTGAGCAGCATCTAGAGCCGGCCCCCTGGAAACTGTTTGTAGTTCTTCCTCGCATCCAACTACGTCACTCTCACGCCAAACAACGCCGCTGGATGCAGCTGCAAACTTTTCTTTCTTTCTCGGTCAATAAAGCACGCACTGAGGAATTTATTAATAATAATCTAACATTGTTTCAATATTCATGTGACAGGGTCAAACTTTAAAAGGGGACATCTGCAAGGAGTGGAAATAATCCTGATGACGTCATGAGGGCTTTGTCGAATTGGGGTTGAGATTCTTTTTAACAGAAATCCTGCGTTACGAACTTGAGATGTGGAGCATGAAAGATGTGAGGCAGAGAGCCTGAAGAAAGACTTTGAGTTGCATTATGGGAATCGTAGGTTCCAGTGTTTTTTGTGTGGACTAATAGTTACGACTAAACGTCAGGATTTTTCGGCCTCTGCAGCTTCAATTTGAACCCGTTTAAACTGCCTGACGACAGCATGTGACTTCAGCAGCAGAGACCACAGTTTGTGTTCCTGCCTCCATCTTTCCCCAACCTTAATCAAGTACATAACCTCATAACGATCATGTCACACAGGTTGTTTCATAGGACACAGACGAGGAGGACTTGTTATTTACTTAATGTCCTCTCTGAGTTTGTTCTTCTTCTTTTCAGAGCTCTGGCACACGTCATCCGCCATCCTGCCTCAGAACACACGGACGACATTGGACTTGGCCAGCACTATGAGAACATACAAACCAGAGTCACACTTAACAGTCTACGTAAGTACTGACATCAGCAGCACACAGCGCCTATTAGCTTTACACCTACATTTACATTCACACGACAGAGCAGCTTGTGTAAACCAGAGGGGCTCCCCTTTCATAGATAAAAAGATTTAAGACCTTTACACACCGGCGGCGTTTTTTTAATTCACATATGAATATATATTCTTTAACTCTTAACTCTTGTTAGAGTGGCAGCATTAAAAGTGACACTGCAGCATGCGTCTTCTGAATCACTGCTTCCAACAGATTAGTGCCTCTGCACAAGAAGCGGCAGGTTTACCGACTCCCTGAGGGGAAAAAACTAACATTTTCTCTGCAAGAAATTCACTTGTAGTCCCACTAGGAGGTCCGCCCCCAGTTTAAGAACCCACTGGTTTAAACACACTAATGCTGCTACCATCTGCTTTTGCTGACCAGAATCACACATCAATTTCAAGACACACTACTAGATACACTCTCAGATTCTATTTTAAACTAATATAAACCTACAATTGCGAGCCATGTTTATTTGCGTGCCTATCCTGAAATAGCTGAAGTGGTGGAGGAAAAGAAAAGTCCCTCTACAATCCTGCAGGCTAGTGAAGCAATTAGTCATGCCCTCAGCAATCACTTGACATATACACTAATTACCACCGACAACCTAGAGCTCTGCTTCTTAGCCAAAACTTACTGTATGCAACGGCCTCACACTTTATATTGCACACTCATTCTTTAGTTCATCAACACCAATGCCTACACACACACACACACACACACACACACACACACACACACCCACACAGATATGCAGCGACAGAAAGAGTTCTTATTAATGCTAACTTGCTTACTGCCTTGACAGCTCCAGTCAATAAAGCTTTCTCTGCGAGCTGGATAATTATGGCAAATGGCATCTCACATAAAAAATAAAAAAATAAAAAGTTGTTTTGCCAGCAGAATTTTAATGGTTGTATTCATCATTTAGAAATACCTGCTCTAGCTGAATAACTGACTTAAATAATAAAGCAAGGATACATTTCCTGATGCTGCTCCAATGCATTATATAGTGAAATAATATAGTAGAAGCTAGAAGTCAAGGAATCAATAACATTATTAAATCGAGCCGTGTTATGCTTCAAATACAGTAAATATGAATTAAACATGTTTTTACCTTAAGAGATGTATCTTAATCTAGATGCTTCATTTGAGGCAGATGCAAATTAATATCAGTGATTATTCTTGTGCGATGGAAGGCCAGAAGTGTTCATGTTCTCATTATAATTGAGGATTACAGCAGGTGATTTCACTGATTAGCTTGGAAGGTTTGCTAATTAGAGAAAACACCTGCTGTAATCTGATGTCGAAATGAAAGCCTTCCACTTCTTGGCACACATGGAGGATGACTGCGACTTTAATTTGAAACTGTGGATTATCAGACATCATGTTGTGATGTTCGCCTGCTCAAGATTTATTTTGGTCTAAATATAACTCAGAAAGATGGTTAATAGCAAAATAAAAGTATATATTCTAGTTTGGAATGAAATATAGTACTCAGCACAACTACAGCTTGGTAAGAAGGCACAATGTGTTGACTTTTGCATGTGTACAAATCCTCACAATGCTTGTGAGGATCAAACACTTCCAGAGTCTCAAATGACCTCATCGTACACAGCCAGGGTTAGTGAGCAGTTTCAATGAGCAGAATGTGTCTGTAATGGATTTAAATTAATCCACTAGAATAAATACTTTCATTACAAACCAAGAAAACACACTCAATAATGTTTGGATGCAAAAAAAACCCTCTGGAAACTGACAGATTTTGCAAAAGCACAAATGATATAAAACCCTAAATTGCCCAAATCAAATCAAATGTATTTATATAGCCCAATATCACAAATTATACATTTGTCTCAGTGTGCTTTACAGACTGTACAGGTTACGACACCCTCTGTCCTTAGACCCTCTGTCCTTAGACCCTCTGTCCTTAGACCCTCTGTCCTTAGACCCTCTGTCCTTAGACCCTCTGTCCTTAGACCCTCGCATCACACAAGGAAAAACTTCCTAAAAGAAACCCCATAATTAAAGGGGGAAAAATGGAAGAAACCTCGGGGAGAGCAACTGAGGAGGGATCCCTCTCCCAGGACGGACAGACGTGCAATAGATGTCGTGTGTACAGGATAAACAACATAGTACAAATACAACATTTGAAAAAAAAAATAGAAAGTTTGGATGAATCCAGGAAAATGTCAATAAGGCTTCCCGGTGTCCAGCAGGACCAGGGCAGCAGGCGCAGCCACGATTCCTGATCCTGACGTAAACTTTATCAGTGGCATCCTGTCCACATGAGACACAGACACTCCGGGGATGATACCCCGGATGGTGAGGTAGTAACATACATTTACATAAATACATACAGATAGAGAGGGAGAAGAAGAGAGAGGGAGGGGAGGAGAGAGGAAGAGAGCAGGGAGGTGTCCCCCGGCAGTCTAAGCCTATAGCAGCATAACTAGGGGCTGATCCAGGGCAAGCCTGAGCCAGCCCTAACTATAAGCTTTATCAAAAAGGAAAGTCTTTAGCCTGCTCTTAAATGTGGAGAGTGTGTCTGCCTCCCGAACACAAACTCTGAAGCTGGTTCCACTGGAGAGGAGCTTGATAGCTGAAGGCTCTGGCTCCCATTGTACTCTTAGAGACTCTAGGAACCACAAGTAACCCTGCAGTCTGGGAGCGCAATGCTCTAGTTGGTTTATAAGGTACTATGAGATCTTTAAGATATGCTGGAGCCTGACCATTGATTGATTTGTAAGTCAGGAGAAGGATTTTGAATTCTATTCTGTATTTTACCGGGAGCCAGTGCAGAGCAGCTAATACAGGAGTAATATGATCCCGTTTCCTTGTTCTTGTCAATACACGTGCCGCTGCATTTTGGATCAACTGAAGAGTCTTCAGCCCAGTGATCCCAAACATAGGAACAATCCAGAGAAATTATATAACTTAGTTATAAGTTATCTTTCTGCAACCCAGATAATTATAGAACACAGAAATGTGCTAAATGTGTTGTTTAACTCAAACTTAAAATGTGATCTTTAAACATGGCTGCCACAAGTCACAACTGTACCATCCCATCATATATACTATACATATTACTGAAGTGAGAAATGCAATTACATTTCTATTTTAAGAGATGGATGTCTTTTTAATATTAGCAGAACCTTTGTTTTTACTCCCTATAATCAGCTGAGGTGACTTATAATGCCAACACGTTAGGACTGAGTGATGAGAGTACACTACTGTTTGCACACTATTACACTTTTATCATCAACTATTGTACAAAGAAGAAAATAATGATGTGAGTCTCCGTTTGTTTGGTGACCCTGGACAGTGTGCTGGCTGCCGTATCTTACAGGGACTCTGTATAATAGAGTTGGCAGGGATGATTGTTGTCTTCTTGACAGCAATCCTTACAAGGTTACAAGAGGTCAGGGGATTTTCTTCGCCACATGGATCCGTCCTGTACTTATCCTCTCCAACTGTGCTTTCTAGTGGCAGGTGTGACTATGCCCCAGCTATAATAAATCACTGTAAATTACAGATAAGGGTGCAAAGCAGTGATAGAAAAGCTCCAAAGGGAGCCTGTTGCTCATCTATTGTCTGTCAAAGATATCAACAATCTGGGCAATGAGCTCTCATTTTCCTTTACGACACCAGTAATACAGATTGTGTGAGCTGGGCTTCTTTGGCTACCAGTACTATCATGTTCCTGTCCTGCTGGTCATTCACACACACGGGGCAATTGTGGAGTGTGGCCTCTTTTTACTCCAGGCAGTCAGCCAGAGAGAACAAAGTCTCCGCTCACTGCCAACACCCCACTGGTGCGTGACAGTCCATTTCCTCACTGCCAGATAGAAATGTATTTCAGCAGCATTACCTCTGACAGCTGCTGAGAAATTGCTACCAAATGTAGAGTCTATGTCAACGGTTCTATTTTCCACCTGCAAGATACTGAACTGTATAGTGAAGCCTCAAAACTTTAGGGAGATCATTACACACTGACAATACAGAGAGCTTACAGAGATGTGGATGGAGACACATGGGGCGTTGTGAAATAGGAAAGTGACTATTTACAGATTGTTAGCCTCAATTGTCACCACACTGACCACGGACACAGCGGGGCCATTAGCCAAAAAAAACATGTGTGCAAATGTAATTTGTCCCCTCACTTTAAAGGGATAGTTCGGGTTTTACACAGTCAGTGTAAAACCCCAGTTTCCCCAGCTTGGAGAAACAGACAGGAAGCTCAGTAATGTACTGCTGTGGACGAGTGCAGCAGCAAAACATATTTGAGCCACGTAAGAAAAGGCCGACCTAAAGAAATCCATATCAGTTTAAGTGTACGCTATATTTACAATACGTTTGGATTCAACAAAGTTACACAATACCACAAACTAACTAACCAGGGAAACATTTAGACTCCCTGGTCAGGCAGCGGTACACCAGCAACCCCCGTGTTCTGCCACGTAAAATGAGCATAAATAACGGCTTCAGTCCCCCGTCAGAAAGGCTCTGACAGCAACGTAAAGCGGAGAGAATATTCTAAATGTAGCGTACAACACAAGATTTGTTTTACATTTGTTTTTACACTGTAGACATGGTCCTCATGTAACGCCGCTTTAAAAGAAATCCACACCAACTTGAATGAACTGCTTTTCTCTACATTGTGCACCTTCAGGGTTTACGCTTAAAAGTCTCATCTTTCATTTATTTATCTTCCCCATCCTGAAGCTCCAGCTGTATTGTGCATAAATGACACAATTAGACAGTAATTTAGATAAAGTTAGTTCAGAGCAACAAAGGCTGTTTCACAAAAGCTTTTTAGGAGCTTTAGGACACAGTGCTGATTAATTGTGATTATTGTAACATACATCAGATTGTTTCAGGCAACTGGAATCAATACAGACAAACTCTTTTAGATAATTATGGTACTTTATAAATAATAATAATACATATGAATATCTGCCACTGCTGGACAGGAAATGTGTCAAAGAATGAGACGCTGTATGTTAATTCTAAATAAACAAACTATTAGTTTTCTAACCGCATGATTTACTATTTTAATAATAATAATAATAATAATGGTATTAAAAGTGCACATTTATACACTTGACTTAGTTAAATACACCAGCCTGTCCACAAATGTACTCTTTATTTATAGAATATAATTTTAGTTCATAATTAGGTAAATATAAATGTCTGAAAGAATGTTTTATCAAACAATATACACATAAGTTTAAGTATAACTTGCACTTGCATAATGCACACGTACAATATAAATGTTTCAGGAGTTTGACAAACATGTAAAGATAATAGAATATTTTCCATCACTAACTTGAAAGTAGGCTGCCTGTAAATAAGAGCGCCCTTCTCCTTGTACCATTTATTTCGGGGCATACAGCTCCCAAAATACTCTCTTAAATCTTTTATGAGTTCCAGGGTGGTGTCTGTGTCTGGAGTGTTAACTCGCTTATTCCTCCCCCAAACAACCATGGAGTCTTTAACCTTACAAGTCCCCAGAAGTGCCCTACTTTCTTCCAGCAGCTGACATAGAAGCTGTGACTTTGACAACAGAACAAGCATAACAGACACTCAGTCAACACAAAGTGTGATAAACATTAAAGAGGGAGACAAACAAGCACCTCACTTTAAATGGAGTTTGGCATCCTGAAAATAGCAAAGTTGCACCAGATGTTCACAAAAACACTGTCCTCATTTATTCACTGTGGAATCTATTCCCATCTTAGACTATATAGGGAGGAAATAACAGATGCCAGAGGCCTTCAGACGAGATGTTGGGATGCAAAACAGTTTGGACAAATCACGTACATCCATAATTACATTATTTACTTTCAGTAAGTATCAGATACGATCAGATGACCACTCCTGAGTGGAGGAAATTAAACTATATACAAATAGTTTTCCATGGTTCAATAAGCTCGTCTGAAAGAAAACTACATTTGATATAAAGGTTTCACTGTTTGTGTGTTTTTTTAACAAACTTTCCTTTAAAAAAAAGCAGCATTAATCGTGTATTATCTGGTTAAACAAGTGGAATCCATTCAATGCATCCTATTGGCTTGAACAACATCACGTTGAATGGGAGTCTGTGTGCGTGGCCCACTTACAATGAATTGTATGAAACTGAAACAGAAAGCCCAGAAAGGAACCTGACGAGGACAGATTAGATTTGGAAACGTCCTTGGGTTACTTTTCAAAAAAGATTTAATACGTTTTCATGAACTCCATCAAGTGACACATGAAAGTGCTGTGTTTTTTTAATAAGGCTTTGCATACAGATAAGTGCAGCAGCTTGTTATAAAGACAACATCAGGAGAACACAGTGGGACCTTAAATGACCTCGAAATCTGAACCTCCTCATTACACCGCCCGCTCGTTGAGGTGTGGCGGTGTGAAAGTCAAAGCTGTCCTCTGCATCAATAATTTGAGACTTTCCAAATTAATTAGCACAGGAACAAAGTTTCTTGCTGACCAGTGGGGAATAAGAGCCTAATTAACCTATTTTCTGTTTTTTTATCAGACACATTCTAAACCAAAGACTTCTCACAATATAAAGTTGGTCAACTTTAACCATTAACCACGGCAGTGATGCGTCCATGGAGTTAGTGGTGCCGGATTAACACCGAGTCAGGTTACATTTAAAGACATATCAAGGTCATTTTTAAAACATGTGTATATAATATATATAAGTTATATTTTTATATATATATATATATATATATTTATTATATTATATAAAATTATATATATATATATACATATATATATATATATATATATATATATACATATATATATATACATATATATATATATATATATATTATATACTGTAAATATTATATATAAAAAATTTAATTAAAATAAAATATATATATATACATACACACATATATATATTATATGTATAGTATATATAATATATATTAAAAAAGAAAAATATATATATAAATCAAATATATATATAAAAAATACAAATACAAATATATACAGTATATATACATATAACACACATGCAGCAGTCTTCAAACCGCCGCCTTTGAATTTACACCTCCACTAATCTCCTCCCGAGAAGACGCTCTGAACATCTGTTTGCTCGGTCATGCCAGTAGGCAGGGGGCCAGTCTCTTTGCTGTGCACCCTTTAATTTACCAGATGTCTTCTGCAGGATTAGTACAATTTCACAAGAGCAGTCATGACTCTCCAGCTGGGTCCCCAGAAAAGCCTTCTTAAGGGAAAGTGACACTACCAAGTGAGAAACAATTATTCTACATCCACATGCATCCAGCATCATGTAACACTCAGTAGAGGAAACAAAGCCAGTTTCACTAATTCATTATCATTTATTTTCTATTATTAGGCATTATGTAATGCACATGGTATAGACATATTGAACATATTCGCTCAGAGACCAACAAACAGAAACGTTTATGTTTAAGAATGCATTTATCTTTATTGTAATACTAATCGTACACGTGACATTAATGAACATCTGGCTACTTTGTGGCCATTAGACATTTATCTATTTATCTATTTCTGTGGTCAGTTTTTGTATTTTCTGTATGTTAAACTGTTGGTGTATTATGTGCATATTATGTGTATTATCCTAAATAAATACATTTGCAAACACAGTGGAAACCTCTTATAGTGTTTGCGTCCGGGTCAAACTGATTCCTATACGCAGATTTTATTGACTGCTTCCAACACTTTTCAAATGACTGTACAATTATAGAACTAGATTTCAAGTCAATTGAATTAAAATACATTATAATACAGAACTGTAAGCAGAGTATCAAGGGAGTAAAGTAAAGTAATGTTGTCCCATAATGAACACTGTAAACAGAATGTCTACATTCTCTCCCAAACGTCCATACAAGCAGCTTCCACTGTAACTCTCAATCTGACATCTTGTATTTTCCCTCCTTTAGATAGCAGCCACATGAACAACGCGGCTCAAGCTGCGACTTTGATAACGCAGCTTTACCCGGCTGTGGGTCAGATCACCAGCCCCTATGAGCAGCAGCCCGTCAAGGACCTCAACAAGTACGCCACGCTCAAGGCAGTGGGTAAGTCGTTTACCATGAGCCATAATGTCGTCAAAGCAGTTGGCCATTCATCATGTGATCTGATTCGGTGGCACGTTATGAATACAACTAGCATAATTACTCAGGGTTTCCCCGCATCATATAGGTGTCAAGGTTAAATTGAGTGAACCGCAATCAACATAATCTGTAATGCGAGTAATCACGAGGACACGTTTACAGATTCATGAGGCAGAACATTCATCTGAGACGCTTCATAAAAAGGTTTTATGGAATCCCAGTGAAATTAAATGTGTTAATTAATGTTAATTTGTGTTAAACATTGCTCGTCTCAACAGACAAAAACACATTATTAAAATTGTTCTTCAAGCCGCAGTTATTAGTGAGCTTCACTGTCATCTCTCTCGCTCTCTTAGTGTAGCATTAAAATGATGTAAGAACATTTCACAGGATCCCAGTTGGTTTGAATCTCCATCAAATCTCTGGCTGACAGAAATCCTCCTGCGTTAATCCCCAAGTCCATCAATGCCAACAGAGAGGGGAACTGAACGCTTATTTATAGAAGCAAGTTCGTTGTTCTTCTCATGCGCTAATTATGGAAAGTCTGCAGCCAGTGCTCGGGACAAACAGCATGCGAATCAAGCAATACTAGCAAAGCACCAAAATAGTATCACAACTCACAAACGCCCGTTTGTAGTGTCAAAGAATGTGAATAAAAATACATTCCTGCAAATCATGAAATTACAATAGAATGAGAAAGTGCATTAAGGAGAGCGGGTGCATTGTGTGAGCTCATATTAAAATGATAACAGCCAAAAGGTGACGCTGACAGTCGATACGTTACATAAAGCTCCTTTAGTGATATCAAACCCTAAAGAATCTATTATCACCGTTTACATGTTGACTTGTGGAAAACAAGAATTCAAGTGTGTTTCAAGTAGTTGATCTTCCACCGCTTCTCCTATAATAATCCCCACATTGTCTTATATGATGTATTCATTGACCTCCGTGTTGGCCAACAGTCCCTTCTGCTTGTGCACTTCACTTTCAAAATGTAGCAGAGAAATAAAAAAGGATTTTGCAGAATCAAAGTGTTGCGTGAGGACATTTGTGGATTCGGTATTTGATGCTATTTAGCTCAGTGAAGCGGGAGTCTTTTTATAGATGAATCAATTGGCTGCGTTTGACAGACCCGGCCGTGGAAGGGATGACGGCTCTCAGCATGCGTGTAGAAGGTCCAATCACATTAAAAAGCACTCGCTCTCTTTGTGAGTCACACGAGCAGCCGATAAACCCGCTGAAGTGCCGTCGAACAAACGGATCATTAGGGAAAATAAAAATAGAGCAAATCTTAGCTAATGAGACTGGGGACAGGAGACAATCAGGAGCAATCAAAACACAAATGAGTAGAGGAGCGATGCTGAGATGCAACTATACTGTACACTGATGTGGGCTTCAGTCGCCTTCCTGCGCCATGAATAGAGACCCAGAGCGCCTTAAATCTGGGAGACGTAATTATTAACTGACCTCTCACACAACATACATTTCTAATCTTTTTCATTTGCACACATGTCATTTTTCTGGCAGCAAAGCTTAATGTGTAAACATATTAGTATGTTCTGACGTCCTGTAACGGGTTGTGTGACGGCGCCACACTTTAGTAAACTCTAAAGGACGCGCTGGGGACGGGGAGACAAGTCATTACATGCTGACGTGTTAATGAGCGCTGCCAGTGCTCAGCAGACTTTGTATGCTCGGGGGTTTCTCCTCTCACGCTGCACTCACTTGTTGGTGGAGGTTGTATGCAGCCTGACATGAACACTTGCAACAGTCACAGGCTTTCAGATAAAAACGTTTTCATGTCACGTATTTCCAATTTAAGACGAGGCAAAGAACAAAGTTTCTTGTTGTAAAGATGCAAATACAACATTTCTATCAGAAGTACAGGCTATTGCATATCCATGTGTACATCTATATATACACACACACACACACACACACACACACACACACACACACACACACAGTCATTTTATATATCCCACCTTTGTTGTGGGATGTCCTGGACGTTTACAGCATTTGTATAAGATGATTATTGTAAGTTGTTGTGACACTTTGTGTTTTTAAGCAACAGCACTTTACTTTAGGTCTATTTTGATCTGCCTGTCTAGTTGCACTCAGGACACGATGCACTGGCTAATGAAGGGAGAAATGACAAAGAACTCTCATGCTGTTTATCTGCATTTGTTAGCAGAGAAAGCGAATGACAGCTTCTACAGCAACCGGCACCAAGTGATCGAGATGACAACCAAGGGCAGCCTTCCCATGGAAGCTGTGGATATGGAGCCAGAGCCGAGTAATCCTTACAGCTCACCCAGACAGCTGTCTGCAAAGCAGAACGGACACAAGTACAAAAGCTCCAGGAGCCACAGCTCGCAGTTGCTGTCCTACGGCTCCAACACCGCTGCCAGCCCGGGGGTGCTAAGGTCCTGGGAGAGCAAGGACATGATGGGACTCCGACAGAGCTACGGATCAAATAAACTCTGCTTCATAGAGAAGGAGCTGCACACCACTCGCTACATGCCTCCACAACCATACTTTGTCACCAACAGCAAGACAGAAGTGACAGTATGAGGGATTGTGTAAGCGTCAGGCTGGACCTCAGTCTGCTTTAAAGAGGCGGTAGCTGCTGTGGGTGGTGTGGTAGGAAAGCAGCATGGACCGAAGTATGTGCCGTTGTGCATGTGAGTGATGAGCAGCATTTAAGACGCCACCTCAAGGTGAGGCACTGCAACAGGACTCGGTATCAGTCCCTGTTCCTCAGGAGGGCACCGTGATGAACAGGTCATCGATATTCATATAATCCAACTGCTAAAAACACAAACGTTACTCCTATACATGTATCCCATCAGTACACACCGAGATATCAATGGACCCTAACATTTAAGTAGATCATTTTTGATTAAATCCACATTTCTTATTTATCTAATCAAGGTTGAGCGGTTAATTGGGTTAATTAACAAAATAACTCTGGCACTGCTACACTGCTAAGTGTTGGATCAAGATGACACATTTGAGTTAGTTTTAAACCAACCAACATGTGTCGTGTTTACCGTTTCATTTCTAAGTTGATGTGCAGAGGACGCCAGGGCATTCCTGAGCAGATGATACCGAGGATGAGGAGAGAGACACGTTTCTAATAATGGCTTTTTGTGGGACAACGGCTGCTCGTCCTGCACAGAGGTGTGTGTGTGTGTGGATCTATAGAGACGTAAAAGCCACATGAATTCTGATACGACTGTACAGACATATTGCAAAAAAACTGATTTAGGACCAGATCAATGGAAACGATCAGGTTCCATAGTGTGTACTGTTCAAACTTATGAATAAAAACACCAATCTGACATATACACATAAAAGAAAATCTGATTTAGGCTGACTGTTGCCTGCAGTTGGAACATAAAGACAATAAGCTCTCAATAATCCTCCAACGCTAACTTAAAAACATGAGCGATATCTTCGGATGGCCATGAATATCACTGAGACATACATGTTGTTATTCAGGTTTGTTTCCGCTCTGCATCCGTTTTTGGAGCGATTCATAAGTTTATCATTCAGTATTTCTAAAATATAGAAGAATCAAGTCTGTGAAAGTGTTACCGTTGACCTAAAGGACTTAATATACATTAACAAGTCCATTTACATTGTGAATGTAATGTCCCTTTTTAAAGTGAAACCTTCCAAATGCAAACCGAGTCCCTGCCAACAGATGATGACGAGGAGAAGTAGCAGCAGTGTTGAGCCGGTGTCGTGTTGGTGTAATAGTGCCTCTCATTAGTACCAGCATGTGTGTGCTTATCCTAGAGGATATTGTAGATGAAGCCCCAGTATTAGAAGGGTCTTAGTGATCCATTATGTCCAAAAGCAAAAGTCCTTTTCAGTGTGAAGATGGAGGCTCAGAGCTTTTATTAAAAAACTATGATTTCATTCCAAATCTCACATTTATTGAATGTATCTGGACGGGACAGTGTGGAGCGAGTGTTTCAAGGTTCTTCTGTCAGGATGAATGTAAAACAGTTACATGGACGCTACAAAGAGTGTTGTGTTGTCGGCCTACTAACATTTAATAACTTTCCAAACTGTTGTTCTTCTGACTTGATGGGAATTTTCCCAGCCGGGAACTCATTTTTACAGATTATTCCAACACCACTTGAATGCAGCACAAACTCTCTCATTGTTAACGAAAGTAAAACTTAGATTTTGTATCCGCATGCTGCACCCTTTCTACAAAAGGTGTCAGTGTCGGCGGCGGTAATAATAAATGACGTATAAACAGTGTTTTTGTCTGATGGACCCGAGCGACTTACTACATGAACATAATTACCTGCTGTTGTGGTATTTTAATTAACTGTTAAACATGTTTTAATATTAGTCACCACTTCTTAACTCAGCTAAAGCACAAAGAACCCATTGAAAGGGAACATTCATGACGCTCTTGGTAACATGTTTTTAATAAACAAAAGGTTCTCTGATGCAATTAATCATTTATTTCACTGATTTCGCAGCCAAGCCATGTAAAAAAGATGCTCACGCCTGCAGGTCTTACTCATGCCGCTGACTATTTCTAGCAGCCGAAGACAAAGCTGCACTCATAATACACACAAGTGGAAAGTGGGCACTGATGGTACAGTATAGGTGTATTTATGTATCATCAAGTCGTAGCCGTTAATATTCTCACAGACGGTATGCACTATTTTACTAAATATGCAGATCTCGTGCACCTAACTGTCCGTTCACGTAGATAATCCACTCAGTGTTTCACAGTTATATGAAATGTGTTGCTCACACTTTCCAAACTAAACTATTCATTCAGCGGAGACGTTTATTCATGCAAACAATGTTGTACAGTGACCATTCAACACTTGTGTTTTTGTGAATGCAAATTGTTTAATTTTGTTCCTCAAAAGATGCTGAAATCAGTGTCACTAAGCTGCAGAGCACATGTACACATGCCGACTGTAATACTGCCAGGTAAAGACAGGTGTATAATATCTAGCTTTGCAACACAGCAGCAATGTTATATGTTGGTGACGTTGAAAGGAAACTCTGTAAGAATATGTTAACTAACGTTTTAATGAATGTTATGCGTCTTTATGTGCAATACAAAGTTGTTTTGGCTCAAGATGCTCTGTTAACTATATTCATTTGTATTTGTACATTTCACGTCCTACATTCAGTTATTGAACATGTTTCCAGTGTCCTGCAAAAAACCTTGAATCTCTGAAATGCAAAATGTGTTGTATTGAATTATATGAAATGACAGTTTCATTGTTTTATTGTTATAGTTTCAGTGCAGTCTGGTACGTCGATACAAGGTTTCTGCAGGATGCAACTTATCTTCATGTGTTAGATACAACCATCCAAATGTAGCAAAGCTTGTACAAAGAAACGGCAACGATACAACTGTAGCACGATGTTAGTGGACTCACGTACCGTCCAGCTGGCCGGTAAACAACGTCAGTACAGCTTTAAGCATTTCGTTTAACAGACTTTCTTTTGACCTAAATATTTGTCTGATGGAAGAGTCGTGTAGATGCATGTAAATCACAAGAACTACATTTCCACAGATGTAATTGATCTGTGGCGTCTTTAGTGCTTAATAAACCTCTTTTGTTGTTTATTTACTTCCCTTTAAATTTGGATTCTGGCTCAATTGGCGGCCCCGTCCACACCACAGCAGATGGCATCATAAAAACATGGAGGAGCGCTCGAGTGCGTCCAAAGCAGCTCTTCTGTGTCATACACTGCAGTTTATGGGACTTTCTGTTTTAGTGGGCTCCAGCTGTTAAAAGTGAAGTGTCATTATACTGTCTACATTAAAATTATTTTTAATAACTGTGTCTTTATTACAGCCCTGTCTTGATCTGTTATTGATAGGCATCATTACAACTCCTGTGAAATCATCTCTCAGAGGTCATTTATTAACACTAATTCCACAACTTAGTTGTTTTTAGCTGCGCTTTAGAGAAGTGTAACTTTTACTGATAGAAGGAAATACTCACATTTCAGGTTTAAGACTCATTTTCTTATGGTGCATTTAAAACATGTTGCAGATGCATGTTTGCACTGTGTCATTATGAAAATGTTGACTTTCACGTATCTATCTATATTTCATAGATGCTTTCGAGCTGAAACGACCAAAGCTCTGAATGAGTAAAGAGGACAAAATGTGCATTAACACGATAATAATCATAATAATAACAATAATAGCTGGTTACACCCTCGCATTCAGTCCAAGCACAGGGAGCTATACGCACATTGATCTCCATGAAGCACTGAGAGGCGTTTCTGGAAGTCGCTGCCGCTCTCGTGTGAAACGCTCAATACAGGATTATCTGTCAAGGCCTGGATAACAAAAGGGAGTTGAATCGATTAAGTGCTAATGACTCGTTTGCACACTCACACACACACACACAAACACACACACGTCTGTTTACAGCCGTTCTTTCCATCACAACGTCACTTTTAACCAGCCTCTGGGAATCCTGTCATTTTCTTGAAAACGCCAGGAGACGTTTTTGTTAATTAGCAAATAATGTTTCCGACCATCAGGGTGGTTCCCTCTGGAAATTAAATCGGCACAATAACCTAATTCAGTCAGACAGAGTTTTGTATGTGGATCCTACAGCAATGGCTTTTTCAAACATGAAATAATAGAGGATTGTAGTCTCCACATGAGTGCACTGGAGTAAAACATCCACAGGTTTTAATTCAGGAAGTCTTCTGTGGACAGCTCAAGTTCATTGCCACTAAATGCATGTGTTGTTTTCTTTACAGAAAAGGTTCTACAATGTGTTTAGCAGAAAGACACTGACTTTACATTAGAAATGTGTCAAAAGCTTCAGGATTAAATATGCACGATTACACCATGAAATATGGGTTGTGTATGACAAGTCATCTCTGCTACCAAAAGAAGCACATTTTGTTCATGCATACACCCAACTATAAGACTACGTCAAGTGTTGTCCACCAGCCGTCTAGCTTTCTTAGACCCGGACATGAAGAACAGGAAGTAATCTCCACTAGCTGCTGATGTTTAACAAACGTAGTAATTACCTAGAGTCATCGTCAGAGATAATAAGATATGTTAGATTTAATTCAGTATACATCTGTGACTGTTGTTTGGATATTTGTATTATTTCTCAGTGAGAGCGGCGGAGGTCTAATGTGTTTGAAGATAGTTGCACTTCACTACTTGTAGTGTACAAACGCTGTATTATGCTGGTGTATCCTTTCTCATGACAAATAATGAAATACAAAACTAGAGCCTACAGGGAACTATGCTCATTTAGAAAGGAGAGAAGACATCAATGGTCATCATTTCCACTGTACTGCAGTCAAGCAAGATTGTTAATAAGGGAGCAATTCCCTTCACATAAATAGACACCAGCCGGGCTAGAATAGGCTGTCAATGCTCCAAATTAATCCATTCTCCGAGCCAGTGCACAGTAATGTAGCTCAGATCACTGTGCCGCTACAAAAGCAAGCGAAGCAGCTTGGAGCAAAATCTGAGAGTTTCTGAAAGGAGGCACACAGAGATTAGGAATGTGCAGCTCCTCAGAGAGATGCCTCCGCAGCAGACAAAGACACGAGGAAGTCTTTCCTGCTGCTGGAGGCGCGATGAAAGGTCATGTTATTTTAGGATAGAGGCTGTTTTCCCGGGTTAAACGTCTGCGATGCTCTGATTACCTTCACATCGCTGCAAAACTCTCACTTGTACAGCTTGTAACAACATTATTCAATTCCCCCCCACAACACATTTTGGTCATTGAATTACTTCAAATGTCACCTTTTCCTGCTCCTCTTGTGAGATCATCACACACTGATGCCTCTGTAACACAGATCACACGAACAGAAAGAAGCATTGGAGGTCCACGGGGAATTCTCTGCTCCAACTTCAAGGGGGGGTTTGAAATAAAAAACAGTGCTGCATCGGAGGAAGAAATCCTCAACAGAGAGCGTCTCAGTTTGTGTTTGTTTTTGTGAGAGAAGGAAGCTTCAGTGTCGAGGTGCAAATATAGTTTTTATGTCTAAACAAACGCACATGATGCACCGATCTCCTGCTCCTCCCATCTTAATGGGATTGCTGCTTCCGTCTAATTTCCCAGATTGCTGGAAAAGTCTCTCCTGTTGGAGGCTTCTGGCTGTCAGTAGTGCCGCTGCCTGTTTATATTTTAATAACACTAATGCTTCAAATGTATGTGATGAAGTGTACTTATGTTAAAGGTCAAACGCAGAACTACGAGTTGCATTATTCGCATTTTCTTTCTTTAAATATGTAGATTTGTGAGAAATAGCTTTGTGCGAGCTGAGATGGTACGGTCACGATCTTACTCAGTGACATCACATCAGTGTCTCAACAGCTCAGCGAGGAGGTGATTTTGCCGGGTGGGTCACGAGTCGACAGTGGACATTTTATTTCCCAACTCTCTTCTCCACTGTGGCTTCGGGTCCCACCGTCGGACATCAGCAGACGTGATTAAGTTTTCAATTAAATTGCCGGGACATCTTATTGCTAACATTGTAGCTCAAGGCTCACTGCTGGAACACACAGCAAGTAGAAATCCTCCAGTAAATCATTAAGGGATGCTCAACAGCTGCAGCTTTAAACTGAAAAACCCGCCAGATGAGCGAGATACTGGCGACACTGTGTCAAACTACGAGCGCTGCTCCTCACGCTTCATCCAAAGAAGTCATGGAGAGACAGCGACTTAATGAAATGTACACTCAGCTCTGGTTTAATAAAGATTTGAAATACCCTTTGCAAACGTTCAGCTTCATTATTCACCATCAATGCACACAAGGAAAACTGAAAGAGACAGATTCCTGTGCGGACTGAAAGAATGGTCTTATATTGTGTTCATTTAATATTTCATTCTCTTCTTTCAAGTCACAGACACGGCTTGTAATTCTTCAGACTGGCTGCACCTCTTTATCTCAGCTCTTTCTTCACATCCCTTCTATAAGAGGCCTCTCACCTTTGCTCTGCCAGCATCTCAAAAGCCCTCCGCAGAGCAGGTTTAGTCACCGAGTCACACCAGACACAGACGTGTATCAAGACTCTTTCTTAAAGAAACATTCTCCTAAAAAGGCTTTTATGAATCCTGGCTAAATCCACTAATCCATCAAGTGTCATATTGATTTCCACCACAAAGTAGGAAGAGTGAAGATCTAGAGATTCTAGACACGGTGGCACAACGACTTCGTTGAGGAGGAAGTGTGTGTTTGATTCGCCAAGAGTCAAAATGCAAGAAATAAACGATGTCATGTGCCTGACGAACCACAGAGCTGAAGGATCTACTTTCAGGCGCAGCTTCAGGCGCAGCGTGTGCAGTCGACTTATTTATGATGGAATAATCTACTACAGACTCACTGCAGTCACTTTACCGCACCGTTGTGACGAAGAGAGAGCGGAGCCAGAAGGCAAAGCTCTCGATCTACCGGGCGATCTTCGTTCCTACCCTCACCTGTGGTCATGACCGAAAGAACGAGATCACGGGTACAAGCGACCGAAATGTGTTTTCTCAGACGGGTGGCGTCTCCCTTAGAGATAGGGTGAGAAGCTCAGCCATCAGGAGAGACTCGGAGTAGAGCCGCTGCTCCTTTACGTTGAAAGGAGCCAGTTGAGGTGGTTCATCTAGTAAGGATGCCACCTGGGCGCCTCCCTAGGGAGGTGTTCCAGGCACGTCCAGCTGGGAGGAGACCCCGGGGAAGAACCAGGACTCGGTGGAGAGATTATATCTCCTCACTGGGAACGCCTCGGGATCCCCCAGTCGGAGCTGGAGGATGTGGCCCGGAGAAGGGAAGTTTGGGGTTCCTTACTGGAGCTGCTGCCCCCGCGACCCGACCCCGGAGAAGCGGTAGACGATGGATGGATGGATGGATGGATGGATGGATGGATGGAGACTCACTCACTCATCAAAATAGCAAAATACCACTCAGTGAATGTATCAGAACACAGAAAGTATCATCTCGTGGAAAGAGGAACTTGGAATGTTTTTACTGCTATAACATGTCTGGCCTTTAAAGAAGAACACTGGCTCTAAATGCATTTCTTCTTTTACTCTATTGAACATGTTTGGCCCCCACCACTGTGAAAAGTGTTGAATAGGTGTAAAAACATCAGAAATTAATGAACTAGTCAAAGAGTCATCCTTCACACAGCACACACATCCTAACCCTTGACTGTCTGTTATTGTCTTGTTACTGCATGTGACCACACACACACACACACACACACACACACACACACACACACACACACACACACACACACACACACACACACACACACACACACACACACACACACACACACACACACACACACACACACACACACACACACACACACACACAGGGCTGTAATTTTCCCCAGTGTGAAGATTACAGCCCAAATAAAATGAGATGTGATGAAGCAGCCTTACGTCTCTCCACTGAGAATATCATCACAGTTGGCAGAGGAAGCAGCCATGTTGTCAGCCAGAAGAAGCTCTTCTGCAGTAAATCTGTTGGACTCGTTAATAATTCATTGTTTATAGCAAATTCTGATTGGGGAGCGACGCAGTAAAATCTGACAAAAAGAGTGTCATTTAGGCCATTTTGACAATAAACCCAAACATCCTCCTGGGGTGTGGTTTGTGAAGCGTCTTCATGAGGTAAGAGAAAGGTTTATCAGGACTCCACAGGCCTTTGGAATAAAACCTTGTGATATCTGTGTGCTACACTGCGGCTGTACACTTGCTACAGGAGCTCCGGGCTGCAGGTGGATAACACACCATCATTTTCATCACCTTGCAAGGACACACATTTCTACTTGTGTCATTTTAGAATAAAGCGTTTTGTGGAAATGTGTTTGAAATATATTAACATGAGCTACAACAGGAACTGAATCATTTGCATGACATTTACCTGCAGACTCGCTGAGCGTTATGTGTAAGATTGCATGTTGCACTTAAATGATTCATCTAAAGACAAACAATAACTTTCATTTCCTGCAAAAGCTGCTCAAACGTCAAAAGGTACTTTGTGCTGGCTGTTACCCTCAATGTGTGTCAGTGTCACTGTTCACTGTGCACGACATGGTTAGGGGGCCTGGATACAGGCAGGCAACTGACATGGAGTGAAACACCTGATACCTGGTATTAAGGACATCATTTAACTCTAAAACTGACAACTCTGTGTTTCAGAGGCTGCAGCGGGCTCACACTGAGTGTGACCGTCACACTTTCTCAAGGCAAGTGAAACAATAACACACCTGCTGAGATTATTTACTAAAGGAAAAACAATATCATAAGAACTTACATTTCTATTCTTGCACAAAACCCATGTCTATTTTTGTCTGTTTGCATGGGAACCAAGCTAGTAGAGCGCAGCGTAGTTTAGCATTTGCGGTTAGTTTTGTTGATTATAAAACCAAAATGAGCAGCGAGACAGAAACTAATCAACAGAAAAGGAAAGGGGAATATTTATTCTCCATATCAATGTGGGAGCTAGTATCGCCGACTTGATACGTCTTTTCAAAACTATGATTAAATCCCACTGGAGGGATTTCCCCAGCACTGAGTGAACGACAGAAACGAAAATCAGTTAGTTGCAGAACAATCCATTTCTGAAGCCGATGAATGAAAACACATTTAAGATGGGTTTTTCTTTTCCACTCACTGTTTGGAGATTGCAAGAAATCATAGCAACTGTCAAGGACACACAGTTATCAAGGAAACATGTGACACAGGAAAGCCAAAGTCAACTGAAGGATATTACCACTTGTGTGATTCTTATTACTACATTTTCTCACGGGTGTGTCCTTCAAGTGAAGCGTTCGCCTGTACTGTACTGTACTGTGCATCGTTGTGCTAATATACAATACAACAGCACTCCCCTCTCTTATAATATTACTGAAATGAATAAATGCGTGAGACACCTGAAAGAGGCTTTGGATTTATGGAGGTTCTCCTGGGATTCATCAGCTGCTTTCCTTTTTTCCTCTGAATGGAATCCAGGTCTCCTCCTTGACTCAAAGCCTGGCAGCTGATTCAGACTTTTGGGTGTTTTTTGAGTGTGTGAAGTGGCTCTCACCTGTCCTCTTCAAGCCGACATTGTCTGGTTGTGCTCAAGGGTAGTCAGCAAAGTCAAAAGTTTCATCCATGTTAGTGAATCCGCTGGACGCACCTTCACAGGACAGAAAGAAACAATTAAAGGGGTTCCATGAAGGTTGAATTAAGCACTTCTCACAAGGCCTTCATCAGGGGGCTTTATACTATGGGTAGAAAAACACCAAATAAATAAATATATATATATATATATATATTTATTTGGCGTTTTTCTACCCATAGTATAAATATATATAAATATTAATAATATATATATAATAGTATATAATTATTAGAATAATATATTAATAATATAATATTACTAATATATTAATAAATATATATATAAATATATTTAAAAAATTATATATCTATATAAAAGATATATATTAAAAGATATATAGAAATATATATAAAAAAATATATATATATATTTAAATGTTACATAAACAATAAAAACTACCACACAAAGTCACAATCTTAGAAATAGGATAGTATTTAAAATAAAACTTTAAAAATAGGTAGACAAAACTATTTTAAAATTCTATATTTGTAAGTATCTTTTAATTCTTAATGTAAATGTAAACAAATGTAAATTCAAAGCATCATCATCACGTTTACAGGTTAGCATCATGTTAAAACACAATTCTGTATATTTCAGAGGTGATTTTAAGATTGTTAAGCACATAGTCGATGTATTTTGGCGTCATGCGGCTGACACATCTGACAGACACTCAAAAGGCCTGACGGCGTCACCAGCTGCAATGATTTGCACCGGTCACAATGATCACAATCAATTAAGAAACAGTGGCCGAGTTCCGGCACTTTCCAGTTGCCGAGACAAAGCCGATGGTTTCTCTCTCCTCCTAGAAAGCAGCGAGAGGACTGTGAGCTGCGAGTGATATTTATAGCCACTGCAGGGGTGTCCAAGGTCTTTAGCTGTCAAGGGGCTGAGGCAGCCGTGCTGGACCACCATCACCTCGATGGGTAAAAGGCCACTGAACAACCGTGTTCAAAAGCAATCCGTCTCAACCAAGACATGCTTCTTTGTTCATTTTTAAAAGCATGTGAAGGTGAAACAGTCCAATAACCTGCCAGTGGATGGCAGTGTTGGCTGAGCCTGCTGTCATTCAATACAAAATGAAGTGTATGTGTGACAATAAGCCATTCTCACCTTACTTCACGTGGTTGGGGGACGCTGGGTTGTTCTCACTTTGAGCCTGTGTACTGGACAAACAAAACTATTTAGCTAAATTAAGAGATTAACAGAGAATAAGTAAGGGGTTACATCTCACTAAGAAAGGGTTGTGGTTAGAGCAACAGAGCAGAGAAAAGACGCTCCGTGCACCGTGATATGTGCCAACATTATGAATGTCTAGACGCCCCATGCAGCTGCACAGGAGGGGTAATCTGTTGCTTTATGGTTCTGTTGATAATGGACCCAACTCATCCCGAGGTTCAGTTAACAGCATTCAGCTGCTGGCGGTCCTTGGGATTAGACTGTGGCGTCTTTTCTATTAACAGAAATACAGTACGTAAGGTAAAACCTCAGCAGATCTTTGTAGTTCTGGGTTTTTAGTGCGACGAGGCTAACTGGAAAAGACGTACGGTTTCAAAGGACTGTGAACTGTGTACAAATACTTGGATAGCAGCCTGAACAAAAAGAAACAAAACAAACAAATAAAGGTGATAATGTTTGAGTCATACTTTGAGGATACATTTAATTGGTCAACTGTTGAACTTTAACCCTCTACCTGTTTGTTTGATAGCGTGATATCTCAAACCCATGTTGCAATATTAGGTTTAATGTCTGTATTATGTCATGACACATTTCCCCGTCAGGGACAACAAAGATCAAGTTGAAGCAAGACTATGACTATGTTATGTACTTACAATGAAACAAATTAAATACACTTAGCACTTAAAAACGCAGACGAATACCAGACTTCCTTGATTTATGTGTGTGGAGTTGACATACGATAATTAAACATGTCCACAGAAAAGAGATGCACTAAAAGTGACTAAAACAGACCCAACAGCAGCAGCTGAGTTCATCTGGGGAGCCGTCGTGTACAGTTTGTGTTTTAATTGATCCTAAAAATGTGTACTGGGCTTCCCTTGGTATTTCATGTCGACAGTTCTGTGACGTTTAATAGCAGCGCAGTCGAGTGAAAGATACATTATGATGGCTTTCTCCACTGATCAGCATGCATCCATCCAATTTAGATTAACATCATGCCTTTCAGGCCTTGTTCTCCACTGCTGAGGAAGCAGAGCATTTATCCAGAGTTATTTGAGGAAATTATCCCTCCAGGAGCAAGGCGCAGGCGAGTCAAACTGTTACAGGCACAGCGGCAGGCTCTGCCTGCTCACTATTAAGACTCTCCTCCACTCAGGAAACCCACATGAGCAGACAGAACCTGAAACCTTTGTGTCTCATTGAATGCTGGGAATGAGCCAATTAGAGACGTTTAGCAGGAGAGCAACAATCATGAACAAAACTCACAATGGCAGCCATTCGGTTTGGTGATTGTTTGACCGAAGCAGCAGGACAAAATGTAAAATGATGGTTAAATTCATTCTATGAAGCAATAACAGCCAAACTCCCTTTCATTGTTGATATATTAAAAGGCCTACAGTATAGGATCCGCCCAGAGACATCAAGACATATGACAGCTTAACAATACTGTACTCAGTATATGATCTATATTTAAAATCATCATTCTGCTCACACTCTATTTAGCGTTAAACATCCAGATTCCTTCAGACGGCCTTTACAGAGCAGCAGCGCCCTCTACTGGCAAGAGACTCATTATGCTCCTTCTCCTCAGAATACACTATATGGACACAAGTATTGGGCCACTCGTCATTGAATCCAGGCGTTTCATTCAGTCCCGTTGCCATAGGTGTATAAAAGCAAGCACCTAGCCATGCAGCCTTTACAAACATGTGTGAACGAATGGCTCGTTCTAAAGAGCTCACTGAATTAGAACGTGGTTCTGTAATAGGATGCCACCGATGCGGTCAGTTGGTGAAATGTCTTCTCTTCTAGATGTTCCACGATCAACTGTAAGTGGTATTATTGCAAAGTGGAAACGTTTAGGAACCACAGCAACTCAGCACGACGTGGCAGACCAAGTAGAGGGTACGCCGAGTGCCAAAGCTCTGCCGACTCAATAATGAGCCAATTAGGGTTGTTTCTCTGGGGTTGGCCTCGACCCCTTAGTTCCAGCGAAGGGAAATCTTAATGCTTCATCTTACCAAGTCATTTTGGACAATTCTATGCTTGCAACTTTGTGGAAACAGTTTGGGGAAGAACCTTTTCTGTTCCAGCATGACTGTGCCCCACAAAGCAAGGTCCATAAAGGCATGGTTGGATGACTGTGGAAGAACTTGACTGGCCTGCACAGAGCCCTGACCTCAACCCCATTGAACACCTTTGGGATGAACTAGAACGGAGATTGCGAGCCAGGCCCTCTCGTCCAACGTCAGTGTTTGACTTCACTAATGCTCTTCTGGATGAACGGGCAAACATTCCCACAGACACACTCCAACATGTTGTAGAAAGCCAGAAGAGTGGAAGCTGTTATAGCTGCAAAGGTGGGACCAACTTCATATTAATGTTTATGAATGGCCCAATACTTTTGTACATCACACCTTTCTTCAGGTTCAGTAAAATAGAGATTGATTGGTTGGTAGGACATGCACATATTAACTATTATTAGTCGATTTAAAACAACTAAATTTGAAAGATAATGTAAATTGTTGCATCACGTACCTGATAACCTTCTTATTCACTGCAGAAGACCAGATTTGAGTGATAAGACATTACAAACTTAAGAGGATATATATATATATATATATATATATATATATATATATTATATATATATATGATCATTTCTCTTCATAGTTTTATGAATCAATCAAAAAGTCAAATCAATGAAATGCATGTGCAAGCAAACAGTGTTATCTGGATTTGGTTGTCCTTTAGAGCATGACCAGTTCATGGTTGTCTAAAAGAACTCAGATACCAAGAAAAAGAGTCAACACAAAGTTAGTCATTATAATCATAGATGTGATTAGGAAATGGACTTCTGGAACTGAACTCATCCTGCACTGTCAAATAACTGAATGAAACTGAAATGGTACTGATATTCAGATTTTTAAATGTGAAGTCCCTTACATGCAGCTGTAGTAACTGTGCAGACAGGTGCATACAGTTGATTTTATCCAAATATAACAACGAGGTATGGCATTGGGATGGTTACATCTCCAACAATATTTAAGAAGAATATGTACAGTACACTTCAAGTTTGAGGTAAGAAGTGAAACACAATTTCTCCTCATATTAAACTCTCGTCAAAAATATAAGAAAAAAGAAAACCCCAGAAATTCTGTAAATCTGTAAATCAATTCAAATCTACAGCAAATGCACTCAGTGACTGGACCCTGACTGTAGTTGACACCAAAGGTCACTGAATCCCTTATTAGGTTGAAAATACAGTAAGAGTGAGATATTTGAATATTATATTAAATGTATATACATTTATATAAATGTAATATAATAATAATAAATATATATATAAATATATATAAGATATGATTAAGATTGAGGCAATGGAAAGTACAGTAAATTCTCATTTAGCAACGTTATACAAGTATAATCATCAAGGTCATGAGATTATTGCAATGAAATTATCAAAAGGGGATTTTTGTTAAAAATAAAATTAAAAGTCTGTACATGAAAAATGACATTCAACACAAGTCTAATGGACATTAACGGGTTAATTTTACATATTCAGAGCAGCTGACAAAAAAAAAGAAAAAAAAAAGACTTTGGGTGCTTGGCAGACTTTCCATTCGCCATACAAGCAATTGCATAAGGTTTCAGTCATTCACTGTTTCACAGCCGGTCCATCTTGAATCAAGACCTCTCATATTTAAGGTAAGTCAAGCCTCACAGTACCAACACATTTCTGAATTCTGTATTCTGCTGTGAATTTGCTTTGAGTATTCATATTTTGATGTTAATGATCTTTCCACAGCTGCTATGCAAACCATTGTGATTTTGGTGTTGTGGGTACTGGGAACATCACTGGTGTTGCCAGACCCCGACACAGCTGGAGAGAAAGTGGTTGAAGAGCCTATTCCATGTTCTAAAGGATGCACCTGTCTGTACGATGACTACAGTTTGGAGCTCAACATGTACTGCAGTACTCGTAACCTCTCACAAGCCCCATCTGACATGCCGCCCTCCACTCATTCCCTCTGGCTGGATGGGAACCTGTTCACCTCCCTCGCAGCAGCGTCTTTTATGGATCTTTCTAACCTGGACTTTTTGAATCTGCAGAGTGGCGAGCTGGTGACACTTGACCCTCAGACTTTCAAAGGACTTAGGTCGCTAGCGCACATTCACCTTGAGCGAAATCACATCCGTGTGCTACCAGGTACGATCTTTCAGAATACACCCAACCTTGCTTCACTTAGTCTGCATAACAACCAACTGACTCGTATTGAAGAAAGACTGTTTGCTGGACTCTCACACATGTGGCTTCTCAACCTAGGGTGGAACTCATTAGCAGTTTTACCTGAGACAGCTTTCCATGACCTGCAAGGTCTACGGGAGCTTGTTCTCGCAGGGAACAGACTCGCTTACTTGCAACCACAGCTTTTTCAAAATCTTGCTGAGCTTAAAGAGTTGGATCTGACTGGTAATCACATCAAGGTCATCAAAGCCAATGTGTTTGTTAAACTCACTAAACTACAAAAGCTTTACCTGGCCCAGAATCAGATTGTGACAGTGGTACCCAGAGCCTTTGTGGGCATGAAGTCACTAAGATGGATGGATCTCACAAACAACAGACTGACTTCTCTCCATGACGACACTTTTTTGGGCCTGCACAGTCTCCATGTACTGCGTCTTTCCAACAACTCAATAACTGGAATTAGGCCAAGGACTTTCCGTGATCTGCAGTACTTAGAAGAGCTACGACTCAGCTACAACAGGATCCGAGCCCTGGGGGAAAGGATCTTTGAAGGGCTTGGTCATCTGGAAAACCTAGAGCTAGAGCACAACCAAGTGCAGGATGCACAAGTGGGAAGTTTCACTGGGCTCTCCCATGTGGCTGTCATCAATCTGTCTGGAAGCTGCTTCCAAAGTCTGCCTGACCACATTTTCAAAGGTCTGTCAAAGCTTCACAGCCTTCATCTTGACAGAGGTTGCCTAGTAAGGGTCACGGCGCAAGCTTTCACTGGACTTTCTGGTTTACGGAGGCTTTTCTTGCAGCACAACAACATCTCTGAGGTGGAACACCAGAGCTTTGTGGACCTGGTGAGCCTACTGGGACTGGACTTGAGTTTCAACAAGTTGGAGGTTCTCACAGCCCCTACATTCTCCGGCCTAAAGAATTTGGAGTACTTGCTGTTGTCCAACAATGAATGTCAACAATTTTTGCAGAATGGCACAAAGCAGCTACTCCCAAGGCTGCGCTATCTGGACCTCAGAGATAATACGCTGACAAGCATGGTGCCTGATTTTCCAGAGAGTTTGGAAAAACTTTTGCTGTCTGGTAACCATTGGAAATGTGATTGCAGTGCCCTCCCACTGAGAAACTACAGCTTGAAGAGTCCGTTGGTGATACCTCGACAAGTGGAGACCCACGCAGAGGGTGAAGAGCCCGACTCAACTATCACCATATACAACAACATAACATGCACCAGCCCACCACGTGTAGCTGGTCAGGACCTGCGGGATATTGACATTGAAATCTTCAATAACTGCTAAACAAACATGCACAGTTCTGTTTATGGAATTGGTTGATGTTATCTGTCATAACTTCAACACTTCATTCAGTTTCTGACATCAAGATTTTAATTGCAATGGTTCAAAAATGTGTGGAGATATACGTTAATAGTGAATGTGTAATTGTGGGAAAGTGCAACTATTACAGGTACATTGTCACCTCTCTGCAGAAAAGGGAGAATGGAATTACACTCAATCAACTTCAAATGCTTTAAAGATAATTTAGTTTATATTGAGATTGGAGCGTAAAATGGACTGTACAGAGCTGAGTTCTACCACTTTGGGATCAGGTAACCAGGTGGGGTTGCTTGACATGGATATATAAAACAAAATGGATAGTTTTAAATGTGATGCAATTTGATGTATTTAAAAAAATATGTAAATATATTTTAAATATATATTGAACCCACTCCCTTCATGCCTTGGTCATTTTGGGACAATGAAAATAGGGAGAGCAGGCCAAAAACTGTAAAAAAAATAAATAAACATAGCCTAGGCCTGTAATTCCATATTAAAACGCAGGTGAAAAACTGAAAGCAACAAAACTGAAATGTCAATTTACTAACCCATTAAACTACAAACAACAAGCAGAAGGAAAAATCTGTACAGCTCAAAATGTCTTTAAGAATTGTGAATCACAAAAAAAGTGCAATAAAGGTTTTAAAACTTGTGTGGCTTCACTTTCTTTAAAAATGTTCCATGTACCCACAGAATCAGTTTAAAGTTACCACATCAGGGGATGGATTAGCTAACCCACAGTATAACACCACTGATTTAAACACAGCACAATGTCTATAAGTAATTAGTAAAATGGCAAAGTTTCACTGATAAATAATGATATAACAATGCTATGAAAGTATGAACTTGCATATATGTGTAACGTTACCTCTCAGACAAACAGTTGGCTTGTCCTAGTCGAAGCAGCACCTGTAAGAGCTAGCTAGCTAGCTAGCTAATCAGCTAGCTTGCCGAGCGCACTTACGCAAGTACTGCATTTACTGATATACTATATTAGTGCAGACAACTGGGCATAACTTACACCCAACATGTATCTCTCTCTATCTCATGAAAAGTATAAGTTTGTAGGCTAATCGTTTGTTCAGGTATAAAACACTTTAGAATGTTTTGTTTTTTGTTTTTTTTAAAGCGGTTTAAATTAGTTAGTTGCGATATTTCTGACAGCACCTGAAGGCAACATTGTTGACGGAGCACACGTGCACATATAAGCTTTCCGTTGCCATGGTGACCAAGCAGCCTCAAATAATCAATCCGGAACATTGAACGGTAACTTCACAGAAACTCTTTATTAGTTTGTTATTGTACTCGCTTGTAAATGGACCTGAATCATTCGTCGTGTTGGGATTCAATTCTGGAGAAGGTGAAACCACATATACCGTCCATCGACTCCGATTCTTCATCAGTATGTTGTTTCTTTTCTTCCTAAAAATGTGTTTGCTAGCTAACTGACAAAAGCTAACTTTAGTTACAACTGCAAATAAACACACAACAAATAATTGGTACCTCTTAACGTTACAGTCCGAGAATGAAGAGATTGTCACCATATATCAAAGACCAGCTGGTCTTTCCCTGGAGGTCCCTGAACACCTCTTTTCAATGGATGATGATGAACTAGAGGTTAGTTAGTTATACATTCATTTCATGAGCGTTAATGTAGTAAATGTCAGGACACCCAAACAAACGTGACTGGTAATCATTGATGTGTGTGTGTGTGTGTGTGTGTGTGTGTGTGTGTGTGTGTGTGTGTGTGTGTGTGTGTGTGTGTGTGTGTGTGTGTGTGTGTTTCTCTGCATGTGTTGTTCCCTCAGGAGCTGATGAAAACATGCTGGCAGGAAGAGAGTGTAAAGTTGGATGATGATGAAATTGTACAGGGGGCTGCTGCACTTCAGTGGGGTACACGCCGCTCTGATGCTGATGTTGAGGTGGGTTTTATTGATCCACAGCCACTGTTTACATAAGTGTAGCATGGAATACAGTGGTGGACGTAACTATGTACATTTACGCAAGTACTGTACTTAAATACGCATTCAAGGTACTTGTACTTCTCTTGCGCATTTCCATTTTATGCAACTTTATACTCTACTTTATCTCAAAAATAAATATTGTACTTTTTACTTTTCAGATTACAGTTTTTCATCCCTTTCCCGTCCATTAAAAACCATGTATCTCCAGATGTGGTGATTTTTAGTGTTTGTAATAAACTGAAGGATGAAGATGAAAAGTCTTCTTCTTCTTGAGCTAAATAAAGTATTTAAAAAGCCTCTTGGATCAGCTGGAAAATGCATCGTCACAAATCTGAAAACAAGCTGTTTTTCTGAGAAACTTGTGAAACATTGACTTCTTAGACATACGTGGTCTTATAGAATATGATGCATTGCTGTTAGATTAAACTACCAACAGTATATGAAGGATTCAACAGTAATCAGGGAACATTTTACTGCACAACAAGTACTTTTACTTTTCATACGTTAAGTACATTTAGCTGATAATACCTCATACTTTTACTTAAGTAAAGTTTTGAATGCATGGATTTTACATGTACTGGAGTATTTTCACAGTGTGGTTTTAGTACTTTACCTAAAATAAAGAAGAAGTACTTCTTCCACCACTGCTAAATATGCACCCTTTCCTTTCCTTTCCTTTCCTTTCCTTTCCTTTCCCTTCCTTTCCTTTCCCTTCCTTTCCCTTCCTTTCCCTTCCTTTCCTTTCCTTTCCCTTCCTTTCCCTTCCTTTCCTTTCCTTTCCTTTCCCTTCCTTTCCCTTCCTTTCCCTTCCTTTCCTTTCCTTTCCTTTCCTTTCCTTTCCTTTCCTTTCCTTTCCTTTCCTTTCCTTTCCTTCCCTGTCTCACCATTAAAGGCAGATGCTTGTGAGAGAGGTATTGTGAAGGTGAAAGGAGCCGAGCTGGATGTCGCCGTAAAACCAAAAGTGGACAACATAAAATCTGATGAGGGTTTTCCTGTTCTCTCATTTGCGGTGAGTTTAGGCAATTAAAAAAAGGTTAGGGATAATCTACACTAGTTATGCTTAAAGCAGGTAAATAATAAAAAATACTGGTTTTGTTACACACCGACATTCAGAGGCTTGACAAGTGGGATTTGGATGATGTCCTTCAACATCTGGAAGAGGATGGGCTGCAACGTGTGTCAGCTGAACCTTTGGAAACACATGCAGGTCAGTAATTATAACATACACCCCTGAAGCTATAAGATGATTAAGGGCGGGGGTTATACATTTAATTTACATGATGAATTTACTATCTTGTGTTATAGGTTCAACACAATTCTTGTTGACAGACGGTGACAGGGACAGGTCACAGGGGAATATAATGGAGAGACTAGTTGCTTTCTGTAACAGCCAGTCATCTAAGTCTATGTCAGAGCCCGTGGAAAGCCCACACCACATTAGGTAAGTCACATCACTGCTACGCCTTTGTTCAAACTTGTTAGATAATGATAATAATCAGCTGTTCCATGCAGACAGAAAAACGTGTGCAACAAATCATCGGAGAGGATGGAAGCCGAGCTGCAGCTGACCCACCAGGAAAGCCCCACAGTGTATATTGACCTGCGCTGCACTGATCCTTCAATAAAACCACCAAGAACATCCACAAATCTCTCATCAGAGTCTAAATCTCCAGCCAGACACAACAATCGCCAGACAACACCACCTTCAGAGGAAGCCAATCTTAAAGTGCATGATGCATCACAGACGGGGGACAGGTAATTATAACCTGCATCAGAAACATTTGTCATGCTTCAGTCCAGCGCACTTTGTTTCAGTGTCATTTCTCCACTTCCTTCCAGGGAAGTGACTGGCAAGAGTATGTTGCTTCAGAAAATCAGGGAAATGAATCGAAATGGGAAAAAATATCCCGATAAATATACAGATCCTCAATATTCAGTATCGGAGAATGAAGCAGAAGAACTGGAAGAGAAGCCACACCACCTGTCGGGAGGTAAACAATCCTCACGTGTACACTTTGACAGAAACCTTAAAATAGAAAGTCCACCAACAACTCAGGAAAGTACAATCAAAGAACCGAAGCATCAGAGGTATGCATTGTTGTTTGTAATTCATTCAGCACATCATTGAGAATAAACACATGTTATACCATCACAATGCTTTTGTTAGTGACCAACAGAGACAGCAGCATGAACACCAGCGGATTCTCAAGCACCTGAAGAAACATCGTCCAACCAAATCTGTCAATCAGAAGCAGCCAGCTGCAGACAGGACAGACGTGCTTTATGATTTTGTAAGTGCCACACAACTCACTTTTTGGAGTCTTATACAAATGGCCTCTATTTATTATGAATCTTATTTTCAGGAAGCATCTCATCTACAGTCAATCAATACACTACCAGCAGATATTGAAAGTAAGGTGTGTATGCTGCTGATCGTCAACCTCTCCAGTCCTGGCGTGGTTGGAGCCAGAGCTCACGGGAGGAGAAAACATCTGAACACAAGTGCAACCAAATCAGACATTTACAACACTTTAGTGGCTTGGTTTCTGTCTTTGGTTAGTGAGCACTCCTCTAATGTGTGCGCAGCGTTTGTTATTTGTAAAGCTGCTTCACCATGTATTTTATGCTTATGTATATTAGGTTGGGCCAGAGCAACACCATGATGAAGATGAGGGTGGTGCAACTGTCCCATTCTGGGTTGCAGGACTTCAGCAGCAGTGGACAGAGGATGGCCTGACTCTGCATGTTCTAGCTGTGGCTCGCCACACTTATACACCACGGGTGAATAGCCACAGAAAAGACAAACACTTACTCTGTTGGATTTACAATGTGTGTGCTGATGCTGTTCTTCTTTTGTTTGCGTTGTAGAAAAGGGACAAAGACATCCACACACCTTTCTATAACCATGTCTGCAGGTTCCTCTCGGAGACGTCGCTCGCTCTAATCGCACGCTGGCTACCTCAGCTTAAACACTTGCTGGAACAACAGGCCTATGCCTCACCCATCCATCTGCCCACTTCCTGTTTGAATTGTTTCATCTCCACCACCTCCAACAAAAAGGTGATTTGCTTCAGAGAGTTTGATTTAAAGAGACAGATCATGGAAAACTCACTTTTTTCAGTGCTTGTGCACAAACTGTGAAATAAAACAACCCAGTCAGTATTTTGTGGGAAGCCTTGGTCAGAAAACATAGGATTTAATAAGCCATTCAGATTCGGCTCCTCTTCCTATGTCTACCTCATCAATGTTTCTCGCAAGCCAATCAGAGCAGACTGGGCTTTTTCAGGAGGGGGGCTTAAAGAGACAGGTGCTAAAACAGAGCGTTTCATACAGAGGGGGAATACAGATCTATTCTGACATACAGTATGAGAAAAATAATGTGTTTTTTGAACATTACAGCATGTAAACATGTTATATAAGAAGCCCAAAATACGAGTATGAACTTGATATGTCCCCTTTAATATATCGTCAAGCACTGATTTTGCCTTCTGTTGACTGCATCCTGTTCCCTTTGCTTGTATTTCAGGTTATAGAGAGAACATTTGGTCTCAGTCCAGGGTTTTACTGGCAGACTGTGGAAACTCATGAGTGTGTTTGTAAAGGGAGAGAGAGCACACAAGAGCAGCACACAGAGGTGAGCATGTTGCCCTTCAAAAGAGTTTTTATTATCTGAAGAAGCACTGAATCAGAGGCAAAGCAGTGAAGCTGGAATAACTCATTTGTGTTGCAGGTATCAGTTGCTCTGGGGCTCAATGCTTTCCTCCTACATCCCCTCATAACACACTACACGCTCCAGCTTGTTCTGGACTCAGGACTCGACGTGTGTGGTCTGCGGCTCCTTTATCCACCACAGAGGTTCCTGAGTGACAGAGCTGGTAGGACATAACTAACTGGTCATAAAGTATTTAATAACTCTTCTTCTGGCTCATTGGTCTGGTGGGCCTCCTGGATCCAACTGTGGCCTCAGGCCTTTGTCAGTGTCTTCATTGAGTCTTTAAAAAGTCTCCCTCTGATTCATAGATGCTGTACCGGTTCTCCAGAGAACTGATGAGACCTGCCAGCCTGTTCTTGCCCTTGCTGTTCGCGGCCTTCATGCCCACAAAGTGTTGGAAGATTTAACTAGTTCCTTAGATCTGCTGCTCAGAAAGGCAGATCTCAACCCTCTCCACTGCAGAGGTCAAGAGTCTCCACTCTTCTACTCCCCCCGACTGGCCGGTGGGGTCCACAGGGAGCTGTGTTTGTGGTTTTCAGGAAGACTTCGAGGAGGAAGTGCACAGAATCACAACCGGTCTCTGAAGAGGTTTGTTGTCAAAGCATCATTAAGTCTACTTCATTGAACTTTTTTAAAGCTGGGCTGTCAAGAAGATACATTTCACTCATACAACTGGGAATTGAAAATATACAGTGCAACTAATTAAATTGACTCATTTAAGTATTAGACTGTTGCAGACAGATGTTAGAGCATTAGGACGTTCTGTAACTCAAATCCCTTAAAGCCAAGAGGATTTACTAAGTACATACTAAAACATATTACCTTTATTACTGTGACACAGTTTTATTTTCACTTTTGTTTGTAGAGCTGTGCCTTCAGATGACACACTCAGCGGCAGCCTGTTCAATACAAGCCGATCACCTTCCTTTCTGTGCGCTACAACGAAAGGTACCGTCTCTCAACGAGGAGCCGAAACTGTCTTCTGTCACATTTCATATTCAATGTTCTTCTTTACGTTCCCCCCCCCCCCCCCCCCCCCCGCACAGCTGACTTACTCCTCGTGGTGTCGCCTGCCGTGCCTCCATGTTTCTACGGCCAAGTGCTGACTGTTTGTGAACGCAGAGGCTTCAGTGTGAGGGGGCTGCAGAGGCTGCGGCTGCAGAGCGATGGAGCTGCTGTCCTTGGCCTCTCCAACCTGCAGGTAGAAATACAAGACACGACTTCAGACCTGTGTAGAATAGAAGGATGCAATTGCATTCAAACAAACTCCATAATTGATATTTGTAGGGAATTTTTGCTTTTTACTGGAGAAACTGTGAAAACGTCGAGGTGGAAAGGATCATGGATTTTGATTTCTCAGACCTTGGCGCTGGTGTTGAAGTCCAGGACATTTCCATCATAATGGAACATTTAGCTGTAGTTGTGATCTTTGCAGCTAATAACCTCTAACCTCTAACTGTCGGCCAATGTTCCAGCTGCTCGGGTCTAAGAAAACAAACCTTCCTCCTTGTGCTTGGAGGAATGTTCTTGTCCTTTTTTTGGATCACCCTCTCTAAGCCTGTGTATGTTTTCGCTAGGCACCTGTATTCTGCAGTTCACATACTCTGACCCCGGGTCAGGGTCAGCTGGAGCTGCCCTCCCACTGTCTGGTGTTGTTACTGAGGAAAGAAAATGCAGTGCACCACAGTGTTAGTCTGTCAGCAGGTCTGAATTACATCTCAAATGATATCTACGGCGTAATAATCACCATAAATCATATTTAAAAGTAAATATAATGTGGAAGGTCTGCATTACAGTGAAATAACCTTGCAGTTGCTTTATTGTTTCAGCCCTAATGAGAGAACTTAAGGCAGAAAAGCTTCTGGGTTGCCTCCCCCCCAGACCTGACGGTGTTCACCCAGTAGAGCCCAGCTTCTGCTTCCACACTGCGCCTTACAGCAGCAACCAGTTCCATATCTTTGGTAAGCACCGTGCGTTCACTGTCAGTAAAGTAAAAGGTGTTTCCTCTGCCCTTTTTGTTTTTCTTGAGTATATTTTGTCTTTAGCTCGGTGTATGTGGGCAGTGCCAGATCCTTCCGGTGTGATCCTGTCCCATCAGAAGTGTCCACGCAACTCAGACACAGAGCAGTGGGCGATTTTGACCTTGTGTGGGAAGGACATGAGCCAAGGCCTGAGCCTCCTACACAGAGTGCTGACAGGAGGGCCAGAAGGTGGGTGGAGTTCAACTGCATCTGTTAGAGGACATCCCGTCCTGTGTTGGAACTGGAGGTGGCAGTAAACAAACACACATACACTGTCAAATACACAAAGCCGCCGACACAGTTTAACGATTGAGCGGTGAGTGAATTATTTCATCAGAAGTCTCTTAACTTATCCAAAGCCAAATAAATTCTTCATTTTAAGGTAACGGTCCGTTTCATTTGGTCGCCTGTAATGGCGTCGTATACCGTCAACATATGTGCACGTCAGCATTGTGTTCATCTGCCAGAACTGTGATAAATGAACTTTTTATCCACTTTTGAAACACACTTACACTTTTTATATCTTGGTAGCTTTTAACTTTATATTTAGGATTTTAGTCATCGGACGTCTGGATCCTAAGTTATCAGAGAAACAATGATTTATACGTGAAACTGCTTCATTATACTGAGTCCATGTGCTTTGGAGAGGAGGAGACCTCTGTGGATCATTCTAGTGGGAGGAAATGACTTGTTGTGCGTTTAAATGACCACACATCTGTATTTTCCAAAGGTTACAATGTTTTTTGAATTGATATTCAAGGCGATGTCCGACATGCAGGATTCGAGCTGCTCGGCCTGAAGTGGCTGCCTGCGTTGACTCGACTTCAGGCTCAGGAACTGAGTCCATACGAGGTGGGAGAGCATCTCTGCCACGACAGCCTGGAGAGTCTGATGTTCTCTCCCGCCCTCGTGTGTGCTCTGAGACGGGCGGATGCTTTGGCTTCCCTGAGGAATCTCCTAGCACACGATTACCCCGGGAGCCTCGGCATCCTGATGTCACCGACACCTGAAGTGGCTTTCAGACAGGCCTCCCTTTTCTTCTTCGAGCATGAGATGATCGCTGGTAAAGTTTGTTGAGTGCTGTATAAAACATGACATCAAATAGCAAGTCTAAAACCTGATCTCTGGAGGGACGCTCCAGTTCCAAACATTTGAGCCTCATCACAAGATTTAAGGAGAAATAAGAAGAAAGGCTCATCACCCCAAACTCTCCTCTCCTCCACAGACCGCAGCGCACACTCACTTCTGAAGTTTCCTGCCCATGTTATTACTAAAGGTTTGTGTATAAACATTTCATCTCTATATTGTAATTTGCCAGAGGAATTAATCTGATAAACTGTCTTTGACTCTGCGCTGACACATTTTCTGACACATATACTCAAGACAGCACATACAGTAATCAATATATCAATATGAATCTGAGGGATTTGTATATTTCGTGCAGCCCAGGCTTGTGTGTAATAGTGTCAAACTGTATTAGCACATGTATGTTTCCCCTTATCTAAGTTTTATAATGTGTAAATGTGGCAAGTCATGAATATCATTTTTGAACACTCAACTTCCTGTTCAGATCCACAGATGCTGCTCACTGTGGGCCTCCTCAAGCCAAGAACCTGGACTCACACTCTGGCCAAAGCCGTCCACCAACTGCAGCTGAGTGGCCTCACGTTGGTGGGCCTGCGTGTCCAAAGCACAGCGACCTCACTGCTGCCTGCAGCAAGTGTAACTGAGGAAGATTATCTGTCCTTTCATGCAGCATCTTAAGCCTGGGTATTTCTTACAGTGTTAGTTGTTGTGTGCAGGATCCCTCAGACTGGGAGGCTCACGTGGAGGCCACGTGCTCCAGCTCCTCACTGGCTCTCTGCCTCCAGGGGGAGCATGCTGTGAGGAGGCTGCTGGATGTGGCTCATTCATACAGTGGCCTCTCTGGTCAGTGAGTTCTGCATCCCAGTACACGCACAAGCTGTATAGCTATGCATGTAACTGTACTAGTGCATTATGTCATTCACTTTAAATTGCCTTTATGAATAAAATGTACTTTACAAATTAGGGACGCACGATTTATATCGAGGCCGATCGCCTGATATTATTCCGATAGTGAAATTATAGCCATTAAATTATCGGCCAATAATACGAAGCAAATTTAGTTTTCATTGATTTTGACAGCAGGGGGGTCAAACTCATGTTAGTTCAGGGGCCACATGCAGCACAATCTGATCTCAGGTGGGCCGGAGCAGTACCATCACAGCATGATAACCTGTAAATAACCACAGCTCCACATGTTCCCTTCGATTTAGTGCAAAGTACATTCTGTTCAAGCTTAATCTTTTTACAAAACATTATGAACAACCTGAAATGTCTTAAGAACAAAAGGTTTAATTTCAACAATAGTGTCAGTTTATCATTTCCACATGTGTGTTACAACTTACTGATCACAGTGTGTCTACAAAGGCTTTTACTTCATGATCAAAATCATTTTCACACTTTGTAAACTCGTCCCGCGGCCGGACTGGACCCTCAGGGGCGGTGGCCCATTGGGCCGCATGTTTGACACCCCTGCTCTACACTCTCCTGTACTGTATGCACCTTTTAAAGTTGGTTTGCAATCCGCCAATAAATAAAGAGGAGAAGAAGAACCAGGGCAGCACGCTGACCCGAGAGACAAACATGCTTTCAGTTTCAGACAATACAAAATGTTTAATAGAAAACATTAATGAACATTTGAACTGTTGTTTGTTTTCATTGTTAACAATAGTGAGCGAGCATTAAATCATCCCTCTTTGCCTTTCTGGCCCTCAGGTGTGCATAAATATATATATTTTTAATTCTAAACGATCGGTTGTTATCAGTTTCGCTCATTAAAAGCAGGTCATTATGGGTCGTCAGTACATGGTGCAGTCCTAATGTAAACTGTATGGTTGGACTGTCTGTAACAGGATCAGGATCATATCAGAAAGCTATTGAAGACGTGAGGAGGCTTTTCCCAGAGGGGCTCTGCTGTGCTGAGAGCAGCACCATGAGACAGGAGCAGGTATGCACGTCTCACACAGGACTCAGAACTATTGTTGCACTTTCCACTGATGAAGATGATTCTGTGTTTGTGCTTTCAGATACTCAGCTTGCACTCAGATCCTTTAGCCTCTTTGGAGCGTGAACAGAGCGGCACACGGGCCTCTGTGGACCCGGATGATGCGTCACCTTCGCTGGCATCAGGACCAAATGGAGGTTCGGACTACTCGTCTGGTTTTATTTCATAAACAGACTATATGTATTGATGCTCAGCTTGCTTTATGCTGCACGTGTTCTCGACATTACATTGGTCTCACTTTAAAGTCAGAGCATTAAACATTGCATGGTTCATTCATCAAAGCTAAAGCAGTCACTTTATATCACATGAATCGGGACTGTTCTGGGATAGATGTTGAAATATGACTCCGTTCCAGATGACCTTTGTAAACCGAGCAGAAAACAAATGTTGTGTTTTGCTTGTTTTATTGGAACCAGGGATACATAATGCTCCCTGGCAGACAACCTGTCTGCTGATACCAGCAAATGCTTCACCTCTCAGCCAAGTGCCACCTCAGCTGGACATGCTGGAGCAGCTGCTGAGGTCAGGCTGCCATCTGCTGGCAGGGAGGATGAGCATGCCGGATAGTGAGCAGAGGAAACACATCGCTGAGACACTGAAGGTGTCATCAAGAGGGCATGAAAGGGTGAGAAGTTTGGCTCTGAACGAAGTTTAGTTAGAGCTTACTTTCTTATTGTTAATCCCCCTGGTTTCTCCTTTCCTTTAAAGATGTGTCATCTTCACGCGGCACCCTGTCTCGTCGTGGCTCTGCGAGGGAGAGCGATTGTGACCGGCTTTAAGTCCATCCTTGAAAGGTATAGATACAAAACAACTAAAACATATTGTGCACACATGCAGAATATTTATATAACATAACTTTTCTTCTCTGTGCCTTTCATCGTTACTCGAGCATTTACAAAGAACGCTCGGACCTAGAACACGTGGGGGAGAGGATGATCTACCCAGACAGTCAGAAGGAGGTAATTCATCTTATGTGGTGTTTGTAGCGGCCTCATGTGAAACCACACAGGTGTGATAACGTGTCAACATTTGTTGTATTGCCATAAAATATGTTTCATGTTTGAACGTATGTATGTTGTGGTTTCTCCTCCAGGCCAAGCAGCTGATTGGCTACCTGTTTGATGCTTTGTCTCCCGACAGCTGTCAAACTAATGTGCCATAAAAAGTACAAGCCGGCCAAAGGTGCTGCTACATTTAACATGTTCATCTCTGTCCATTCTTATTTATTCCAATTGGTCAGAAAAGATTGTTTTAGATTAATATTTTCCAAGTCGCTGTAATCCAATACCTTTCCCCCCCCCTCATAGAAACCCCCACCTTTCTTCTTCTCTGGTATCACCTCGACTTTTTAAGACACACACTTAAACTTTCAGAATTTTATTTTGCAAGTTTGAGACAGAAAACGTTTTCACACATTTCAGATGAAAAATTATTTTAATTCTCAAGATGATAAAAATAATTGTGTGAACTCTGTACACCATTGCATAACTGTAGTGTAACAATTTAACAAGTGTTAACAAACTAGTAATACACTACAGAAAATATGCTGTACACAATCCTCAATGTAGAAAAGAAGAATCTAGTATTCGAAGACTTGTACCTAGTTCTGTGTTCACAACACAAAATAATATCAATATACCAACAGAATCATTTCCTACATATCCATACAGCTCGTCACAAAATAAGAGACATATTGTTTAATCTATAAATAAGGAATAAATCCGACATTAACTACATAAATCCAAGAGATGCACTTTCCTCAGGTTGAACACGTTCTCTATGAAGTCGCTGAGAGAAATACATTTCCTTCCTTATTCCTCGTCCTGCTGACAAACAGAAACTTGCATTTGTTTTAGTTCTAATAAATGTTTATTGAATAGCAGTTCACAACTAGATGCTACATCATAATGAATCGACTGCGCTCCATAATATCCAGTGACCCTATTCATCCAATATCTAATTTAGAACAATACATTCAATATTTCAGGGCTTCAATGTTAAAATAACATTTCTACTGAAGGTTTGGAACAACCCGTTCCACATTCAGATTATTTACTTGCGACAACACGTGTTGTACTAGTAGTTTACTTAATTTGAACAGCTCCACACATCATACTCATATACATGTACAAGATTGCATAAATCTTCAGGCTCCACTTTCATAATATTCCAAACAAAAAGACAACACAACAACTAACGATAATGCAAAATAGATGAAACTATTCCAATGCAGAGCATAATGATACGTCTGTTACGGCTCATGTACAAGATTCTTCCTCGTTGGTGCTTCTCCTTACAAACGGTTGAGTTTTTGGTGCCAAATGAGAAATTCAGATTAAAATGATGTGTTTAATGATCTGCTGCGTTTTTTTTAATGGTATGGCAAATACAGAGCGAGATAAAGGATTATCAGTCAAATATAAACGCTTGCTTCCTCCTGTGGATCTTTTTCTCTCCGGCTCCAGTGGCCTGAATCCAGAGGATCGTTTAGCAATCACTTTGCGGTCTACAAAAATATTGTAAGGCACTGCAATTTTGATTCTAATTAAACACATTATATTTCATATTCTGACATATTCTCTTCATACCGATCAACATTGTGTAATTATTAAAAGGCACAGACGTACGGGAGAGCTGTGCTTATCAACTGAACGTTAGACTATTTGAATTGGGGCGAGCAGACCACGAGAGACCAACGACAACTCACTTTTTAATTACGTCTGTATCTGCCATTAATGTTTGTCACAATCATCATCTGTCCCGTCATTTTACAAAAACTACAAATAATAATTTGGACCACAGCTTTAAGAGACAGGAAACAAAGAGTCCGGTAGAAAGAAAGCACCGATCGGAACAGCATATAATGCATAACCATCACGTTCCAAAGTGACTCAATCCACCCGCAACACTTCATATGGCCACTTCAGAAGCACAAATGTCTTTCACCTTCAACATTCAGACAACATAGTGAATCCTCACTGTAAGGTCGGCGTGCGCCAGTATTGCACAAACGTTAACGCAGCACAAACACACATTTTGTAAGGACCCGTGCTTTGTTTGATCATTTCTCACTAAATTTAGAAAAAGAAGCCGCATTACCCTCGATGAACACGATCTACTTAAGGTTCTAGGTGATTCCTTTGTTTAAATCAATTTAGGTCTCCTTACTGAAACAGAACCAAAGATAGTACAAAAAGAAATAACAACAGTTCAGGTCTTTGGTAAAACTGCAAAGAATGTGCTCAAGTCCATTAATGTTGTAAGCAGAAGATCATCCTCCCGTCGCTCACTGCGAGGACACACGTCCTCCTCAACGACATATTCAATCAAATCCAAAAACACAATTGCTGCCCCCTCCCTCTGCGACCCGGCCCAGGCTGAGCTGCCGTCTTAGAAATGATTTGAATTCTGTTCGAGGGTAACGGTCCCCCTTTTTAGAATCCGTATTTGGAACGCTACTAAAACACCACTTTGGTTGATCTTTAGACTTTCCACACATCATTCATTTAATTGGCTTCACAGGTCAAACTAAACCCTGTGGAAGTAGCTGCACCGGGGGGGGGGGGGGGGGGGGGGGGGGGGGTCTGTGACATCATTCTTAGTAGTACTGTAACTTTGACTCGATTGGATTTACAAATCGATAATTCAATCAAATAAGATTTAGTCTGGTTTGTGAAATGTGAGCTGTGGCTGCACGACAACATTCAAACATCTAAATGTAGAACAACAAACTACTTTAATACCTTTTCCTGAAGCAGCGAAGCTCGCAGAACTTATTAAGCCTTTACTACACCAACAACAAGTTCAAACTAATATTGTGGCAGCGCCGCAGCGTTGTGTTGCGTAGCGGGTTAACGTATCGCAGAACATGTCATTTAATAGAATCATGAAAACACTAAAACACTAAAATCCTCTCTTGATCATTTTTCCTCTGAGTTGCTTAATTGTCATGTATGTGAATGTAAACAATTCATTTGCCATATTCAGAAGTAGCAAAAAGGATTTTCTATTGAATTTAACTCAGGAATAAAAGGTGGTCTTCTCTTAAACACAGTAGAAGGTCATGAACCTCGGCACAACACAACTCTCCATTCGCTGCACAATTATTACAAGAAAACTAAAGTTCAAAAGCATTCTTTATATGTTGCTATACAAATTCATCCGTCCCGTTTGCATACTCCCAAACATTGGATTGAAAAACTTAATTTCAAAAAGACTGAAGCTGCATCGAAAGAGCACCACGACCAAGGAATGAGTGTGTGTGTGGGGGGGGTGGAGGCTCAGGTCTAATGATGTCAATGTTTGTCTTCTACCGCAGAAATACTTAAATGGGATTGGGCCAAATACACCGGCATATATTTATATACACACACACACATACACACACACACACATATATAGTCATGTGTCAATGCTCCTGCAAAGTAAAACAAGACACAGGATGCAGAAACCTGCGCACAAGCTTCAACTACTCGTGTTCGCTCTGACGACTCTACACGTGACCTTTAAGTTAAGGCAAGGCACTTTCCAGTTAGAGGCCGATATGTTCTAGACAAGGTCAAGAGGCTAGATTCCTACAAAAATCACCATCTCAGGCTTTTGGCAAATACAATACATGCTTCTCTAGCAGGCTAGGCCATTTAAATCTCTACGAAACAAAGCTAAGTGATTGAAGAACAGCCCCCACATGTCGCATGTGCCTCACTGATATTACAGCTGCTGGTTATGCCTCAAATGCATTTTAAATTTGCACTTATTTGATTGAATTCTTTTATAAATCTAACTATGAAAGTAGAAACTATTAAGTACTTTTCTATGAAATCTTTATATGTTGAACCATGCCATGATTTAACAATAGGAAACACAGTACACACAGAAGCTTCAGACATCCGCTTATATAGAAAACAAACAATTACAAATCTAAAAAAAAGACACAAAAGAAAACCTACAAAGCCGCTTAAAAGCAAAGTTCTATATATATATACCCTTTAATAAAGAAACCTTCTTCAGGGGAGTTGGTCAGAAAGAATGATGCTTGACTGGGTGCATTAAAACAAACGTTAATGAAAATGTGTCTTTGCTTAAAGAGGAGCACGTTTCAGCGTTTCCTCTGCGAGTCTGAGGGTTCAGCATTAAATACAACACATCTGCATATTCTCTTTATATTGTTGGACAATGCTTTGAGCACAGATGGACTATGTTCCCCTCAGTTACGCCTCAGTGTGTGTAATAAATCCTCGGATCATGGAGCTTCTAAAATTTAAAATCAGCGATACATTTCACACGTCATCTCTGGAGGTTGCAATTAATTAAAGTAAATGTCTCCCACACTTTTATTTATTATGTGTATTCCTCTTTAATTAAAGAAACATCAGCTTTGAGTTTTGCCCATTTTATGTTTCCATCCCTTGAGTTGAGTGAACGCGTCCTGGCAGTTTGAAACATTGAGTGATTTCTGTGGAAGGCTACTGTGGTCATCAATACAAAGAATACTTTGTTTAATAAACTTGAATGACTGAAGAACGACCTAAAGAGTTACAGTAGAAGTACATAAGAGTTTTTTAATGTCATTTTAAAACTAGAACTTTTCAGTAAATATAGAATTATACAGTTACAGTGAGTAAGTGCTCGGATTTCCTTCTTCAAATACAAGAATGCGATGCGTGTTAAGTCAAAAAGCTTTTTTTTAGTAAATCCACGAGATTTATCCACAAGTGCAGTATTTCCAATCAATCAACAGTAAAACACAACAACTCATAACGTCTCAGTGAAGACGGCGTCGAACCAACGCCGTTGGTCCCGTTTGCAATTTCAAAAAAAAAAAAAAAAAAAGAATCTGTAATTATGTATTTACTGTAAAAGCAGGTTGGGCGGGGGGGGGGGGGAATTCATGACGTCATGTAACGTCGTCACAGACATCGATGTCCTTTAGTGTCATGGTGTACGGTCATTTAATATTCTAATCTGCGCGAGAGGCTCGTCACACAGAACGCCGTCAGGTCGAAGGTAATGAGCATAAAATGAGCAAACACTACAATGATTGAATCCCCCGGACACAGTCTGATGCATAATACTATTTGTTTGGTCAGTCAAACATCATTGTAGTCTAAAGTAAATCCACCACTGTATGAAACAGACATTTAGAAAACGTTATCCCTATGAGCAGTTCCTCCGCTAGTTGTACATCACCACTTCAATATTTTTGTTCTACAGTAGGGACATTCTGTTTTACTAAGTACACAGTTCTCACATAGTACATAATGTTGGCAAGGCTGCAGGACAATGCAACGATCATGCTTTTGGCAAACTATACATTTCTTTGACTGAAGCTGATATATTACCTGTTGGGAAAGAAAAGAACGGAGATCAGCTGCAACTCAGGAAAACACAACTTTATGCAGACAAGACGCATGCATCTGAATGATAAGCATCTGAATGATAAGCAATCTGAATGATAAGCATCTGAATGATAAGCATCTGAATGATAAGCATCTGAATGATAAGCATCTGAATGATAAACATCTGGAATGATAAGCATCTGAATGATAAGCATCTGAATGATAAGCATCTGAATGATAAGCATCTGAATGTAATCGATGTGAAAGCATCTGGAATGATAAGCATCTGAATGATAAGCATCTGAATGATAAGCATCTGAATGATAAGCATCTGAATGATAAGCATCTGAATGATAAGCATCTGAATGATAAGCATCTGAATGATAAGCATCTGAATGATAAGCATCTGAATGATAAGCATCTGAATGATAAGCATCTGAATGATAAGCATCTGAATGATAAGCATCTGAATGATAAGCATCTGAATGATAAGCATCTGAATGATAAGCATCTGAATGATGATAAGCATCTGAATGATGATAAGCATCTGGATGATGATAAGCATCTGAATGATAAGCATCTGAATGATAAGCATCTGAATGATAAGCATCTGAATGATAAGCATCTGAATGATAAGCATCTGAATGATGATAAGCATCTGAATGATAAGCATCTGAATGATAAGCCGCTTCAAAAGCTAGAGGCTAAAAACGAAATTGTGTGTGTGATCTAGTCTGTCTTACCCCGTCTATAAGGTCTAGGTCATTACGCAGCTGACTCTGGAGGGAGTGAAGCTTGGACAAGGGGAGCTCGTCCAGCTCTCCATAGCTACGTAGAAGAGGAGTTCCAGGGGTGCGACAGAGCACGTCAAAGTCCCCTTGGAGCTCCTTCAGCTTGCGCTGCGTTTCCTCCCATTTCTGCTCCGCCAGCTGCCGCTCTGCCTCGGCCGTCTTCGCTTGTTCCTTCGCTTCATGAGCGTCTTTCTGGCACGCTTCGCAGGCCTGGAAACAAAGTCGGGTGATTAAACACGCTAAGACGTGCAATGGTGACGAGAGTCACTTCTGACACTGACCTGTTTGACCTGATGCCAGGCCTCCTCCCATTGTTTGATCTTCCTCTTGGCCTCGTCCAGGTCTCTGAAGAGGCGGGCCAGATCGGCGCTGCTGGTCGTGGAGGTGAGGCTGCTGAACACTGGAGACGGACTCGGTGAAAAGCTGCCGCTCACAAAGTCCCAAATGCTGCTCGCCCCCCCATTCAAGCCTAGTGTCAAGCGCACGAGGGAAAAGTTACTTTCAATTCATTTGGATGTTATTGAGTAGAAGTGCAGTAAGTCTAGAAGGACTTTTATTAAAGTAACGACACAGAAGCAATAAAAGTAAGTATTAAGTCAACTACAGTAGAAATGCTCACGCGACGCCATCATCTCACCCAAAGAGTTCTGGGACGAGGAGGTTCCCAGAAGGCCGTGCTCCTGCTTGGCCAACATGTTGGAAGGTTGATTGTGCTGCGATATGGAGGCAGCCAGCAGGGACTGCGACAGCGACTGGGAGAGGGAGCTCAGCGGGGAGGTGGAGAGCGATGACGAGGAATTAAACGAGGACGAGCGCGCGAGGGAGCCGGGAATGTTAACGGGTGCAGATCCCCCGACTGCCCTTTGACCTGCGGAGACAAAAGTAAATACTGTTGATGCTTTGAACTTTATTTACAAGCAAATCTGACCAACTAGGTGTCCTTACTCGTCAACCCCACACTGTCGTCTTGCTCCTCGAGCTCCTTCTCCAGAGACGCAACATTAATGTCACAGAAGTTGAGGTCCAGAGCGGATCCTGAGGGGAAACAAAACACATCTGGCTGACACTTAACACAGAATACAAGGAGGCTGTCGTCAGCGCCAAGGCTTCACCGTGGACTTTACATGCACATACCTATGACTGACTCCACTGTGTTGCTCCCTGGATAGAAAGGAGTGGCTTTTGCATTCATTGTTGATAAGGTGGTGGGTGAAGAACTATCTGAGCCAATACTAGAGGCCAAGCTGGATGTTATACTGGAGGTAAAGCTGGATGCCAAAGGGTTCACCGCAGAGAAAACTGTATTTTGTGTCTGAAAGGGGAAGCAGAGAGAGCATCATGTTTAAAGACAGGCTGCTGTTACAGGTGCAGGATCAACAGATCTACCTGAAGGGAAGAACCAGATAAAAGAGCTGCATCCTGTATTACAAGATATTCGAAATGTGCAATGATTTGATCAAACAGAGATCTTTGTCAGGCTTTTGTATTTTTATTTATATATTTATATATATATATATATATATAGTATATATATATATATATATATATATATATAAAAATATATATATATATATAAATAAATAAAAATAAATATATATATATATATATATAATATATATATATATATATATATATATATATATATATATATATATATATATATATATATATATACACAATATATATACAAATATAGAAAAATATTAAAAAGAATATATAATATAAAAAAAAGATGTATATATATATATATATATATATATATATATATATAAAAATAAATATAAAATAAATATAAATATATATGCAATTCACTTAAACACAAACCTGTTTTTCTTGGTCCATCAGTTTCTGATCCACCTGCCCCTTGTTCTTAATCTAAAAGTGATAGAAACGTTTCAGTGACAGAACTCAACACTACACTTCCAGGCACACATTATCAAATAAAGGCATGTTTGCACTGTAACTAGCAACAAGCTAAAAGCCTATTTACACACAAATGTTTTGCCCTGAACCATTATTCACTTTCCCAAATGGAGCAAACTATCGAGTGAATGACACCCGATCAGAATCACAGGTGAGTAACCCGAGTGTGTAACTCTGTCTGACACCTGGAGCTCTACCAATGATTCAAACTGGATAAAAGAAACGACACATTTTAGTGAGTGGGCGACATTTTTCAATAATTACACATGAGGAAGCAGAGAGCTCAACCTGAGGGGGATTCTCAGTGTAGAGTTACAAATACATTATCTTTCAGAGACTGACTTTAAGATGGAGTTTCTCAGATGTTAACAGAAAGCCACATTAGATGATACGTTTGTTGTCCCCCAGGTGTAAACTACTCCGTACTATTGAGCTTAACAACATCCAATGAAACGATCTGAAAACAAAGCAACTCGTGGGGAAAAGTGTCAAAAGTAAAAATGAATGAGAAATAAGTAACTCAGTGCTCAGATCCCAGTGATGCATTCAGTGTGAGCCCTATGTCGTGTTGTATTCTTCGTAAAGCTGAAGAGAGCAGTCTGTGTACCTGATCCTCTCGTTCAAAGCCCGGAGCTTTGGGATAGTTAGACGTCAGAGATGAGACGCTGGATGAGGTGGACTCTGAACATAAACTACTATTAGTTAAGGATTTGGGCCTGCACACGGATCCCACTGGGGATAACAAAGTGTCGCTTCCTGAGCTCGGAGTTACAGTTGAGCTATTAGAACATGAAACCTGAGAAAGAGAAGTGCACACGACCATCATTCTGAATGGATCCATCTTAGATTGAGAATGTAGCTCACTACGGTCTTAAATATCACGTTCACTGACAAAGCAGGAATGAAATGTGAAACAGTAACGATAATAATGACAACTCAACGTCAGAGCAGCGACGACACGCCGAGCCGACACACTTCTGCATACATACACTTCCTGCTTGTCCGTTGCTGCTGGTGGCGCTGCCTCCGCTGTTCCACTCGCCGAGCGGACACTCTGAATACTGCTGAGAGCCCAGCTGGGACTGTGAACTGGACTGAATCACCGTCAGCAACGAGCTCATCGTCTCCTCCGTGGAGGGGATTCCTGAAAGCATGACAGATACATTATTAAATTCATAAAGCGTGTAAACAAGCAGCCCTTTGCTTGTGGCTGGAGCTGCAGGATATGAAGTAAATAAGCCATTTGCAATAACATAGTTGAAGATATCAATATTAATGTTGCGATAAATAAACAGATGTTCTTTCATTAGTGCAGTTTTCTACTGGTACTGTTATTAACTAAAGAATCCCTTCAGTTAGTGCAACATCTTGTGTGAGGATTGTGCCGTTAAAATCAATCAGAATCTTAACTCAAAACATTCTGTATCCCCCCGAGCACTGAGGCAGCATCCAGACCAACGCTCACTTACTTTCTACATGTGCAAATGCACAAAACGGTCCTCTGGGACAGTATCCAGTTTGTCTCATATCATTGCATTTGGTAGATTTGTAGATCTTAGAGGAAGAGGAAGAGGAAGAAATCACAAGACTATGAGATGCAACGTAATGTAATGTAACGGAACACCTTATAAACACAACATCTTGGACTTGCAGCAGGATTACAGTCACTTCTCACACGACACATTCTCTTTATGCCTGTTATGGTGACTCGTTGTGGGTATTATCATTATAATGCATCATGAAGCTTTGAATCCTCCACCTGAAGGACTGAATCCACTCACCTCCGGGTGAAACTGCTGTTCAGTGCGAGAGTGACAGTACTGGCAGCTGTCTCCACTGTCGCACTTTGAGGGTTCGCCCCATTCATCCCCATGTTTCACATTGGGACACGGAGTTGACCTGCACACATAGAGTCAGAACATTAAGGCCATTACAAACACACGAGCCAACGTGTTATTCTCACTTAAACTCACCTGTACTTGAACTTTCTTGGATTTCGTCTTCGATCTCTACTGTTGTGGTAGTGGGGGCAAGCGTAGCCCTGTCTGCATAGTCTCGGGGGCTTAGTGCACTGATCCGTTTTATAGTTGGCTAAAACGAAGTTGGTATCTAGAAAAAAGGCACAACTTATTAATATTATTCATCTGTTATTTTTGCAGGAAACCCGAGCGATTTGCTTTTGCATGAGCCCGTTGCTCACCTTGCCATCGGGGGTCTTCTGTCAGAGTTTTCTCAATCATGGCTTGGCTGGCTAACACACCCGGCTGCAGATCAGGAATACCTTCCCCAGATCCCAGCTGTCCGTTTTGAAGGGCCTCTTGTGCTTGAATCTCTCTGCGCACATGAAATCAGGGTTATTTCTTTTATCCTTTATTTCTCAAAACATTAAATAAAACATATCTTGGTAGATCACCTTTAAAATGTATATAAAATATATAAATATTATATATATATATATATATAACATTTAAATATTATATAAATAATTTTAATATTATATAAATAATATATATATATATATATAATATTTAAATATATATATATAATATTTAAATTACTTATAAATATTTAAATTATTATATAATATTTAAATTATTTATATATATATAATATTTAATTAATTTATATAATATATATAATATTTAAATAACATATATAACATTTCAATAGTGGCAGATTTATATTTAATTATATTATACAGTATGTGAAATGTTGTCTTTTAAATCTTAAAAGAAAGACAAATGTCCTCCTCTGTGGAACAATAAAGTTCATCTTGAATAACATTAGTTACAGACAGATGTAACAGCATGATAGAAAAATAAAAGAGTTTTATCCCTTTAACTCCTGAACTTTGTGTACACTAAACATTTTGTTGAACTTTTGAACTCTTTCAGCGGCGCACAGCTCGATGCAGCATGTTTATCTAGTATCAGATGTTTATAGATAGAGATTTCTGTTTCAGAAATTCATCGAGTCGAGCCCTCAAAACCGAGTTTCAAACTAAAACGTGAGTCTGGCAATCCATTAAACCTTTTCAACGCAGCCATTCTGTTTACATTCTGTCTGAATTGGCTGATTTGTCGGTTCCTTTGTGAGTGAAAGGTTTGGCAGGGAGAAGAGAGGCCACTCTTTGCTTTGTATGTCACCTGATATCATAGACTGGAGGTCGGAGATCATGTGGCCCGTGAGCAAAAGCACAGTGGAGGCCATTCTTCACACAATGCCCTCGAGCATCTGTCTCATGGATACAAGTGCCAGTCTTGTAATAGCGTAGATGGTACTTGCGCTCCGTGTCACCAGTGGTCCGGTGCAAATAAGGACAGCTGAGGAGGCAACGACACAACATTGAAAACATTTAGTCAGTTCTTAATAAATAAAGGTGATTTAGCGTGACATTAAAATAATGCAGAAAGGAAGAACCTTAAATCTAAAATAAATAAACACCACTCAATGCAACTCTGCATGTGCAGGCAGCGCGTGTCATGTGACAACATTATAACATGGTCCAAAAAACAATGCACACAATCTTAAATCAGGAACACGATTCTACTGCGATTGCAGAGCTGACACAGCAGCAACGCCTCAACAAACGTAACGTTTGGCCAATAAGCTTCTTGAATAAACCAATTTGTTTTCCTTTCTTGGAGTAGCAACAGTTGCTATGGCAACACAAAAGGTCATACGAAAATAGCTGGCATTGGCAGCGGAGGAATTGTAACAATGGCGGACGCTCATTTTCCATTAGTTCAATAATCCTATTGCTTTTTTTCCCTTCCATGTGGGGCTCAACTGAATGCTGCTCCATTTCTAATTCCCAGTCTCACAGAAAGGCTTTGGAGAATTCACGATGCCATGTGCAAAACAATGGAGACGATATGGTCGCATATAAGAAACTAAATTGTTATCTGAGCGCAGGGACACTTTAGGTTTAGCTGAAGAGAACAGCCATTATTGCCATGAGGCCCCCGGAGAACCTGGACAGTGAACTTATCTCCAAGACGAAGAGGTCAGAAATGTTACATTTGGTAAAAACTAAACATGCAACAACACAAAGGAGCTTTGCAATATTGCATCTGGGATATCTGCAAACATCTTTAGCAACATCGCCAAACAATTACCAATAAAATCCTGTTTATCTGTGCAAATAATAATAATAATGTAATTAATGCACAGTTTCACATCGTATCTTCAGAGCACTGCTTTCTGGGGTTGTTCATGACTGAAGCACACAGTCCTCTCTTTCTAAGCTCCATTCAGCTGAGCGCATGAGAACATGTGTCCATTAAACAAAGAGCTTTCTTATCCTACACGTGTGTTACTATAGCAACAGCGATCTGGTGACACCAAGACGTTTGCATCTCTTAGAATTTCCCTCAAAATGCACAAACATGATAAAAACACATGCCGTCAGTCCCCTGCTAGCATCACAACAGAACCGTTAGCTACACAAGAGGGCTGCACAATATATCGGTTTATTCATAGCATAAATAAATATAAACACATCGCAAAAGACGGCGATATTACACTTTGAAATTTAAATTTAAAAATAAAATAGAAATTCAACGAGCAACTTGCAGTACTTCTTTTTGTATTTTAGCATTAAACTGCAGGCTGCAGAAAGACTGAGTACACTTTAATATGTTTATTTATCGCAGGTAGAACTGCAACAAGTCGATTAATCGGTTAGTTAATTGGTGGAAAAATAATCCCCAACTATTTTGATAATTGATTTATTGTTAAAGTAATTTTTCATGCAGAAATTAATTGCAGAAAATGCTGTCAGCCTCTCAAATATGGAGATTTCTCTGTATTGTATCCTATTAAACTGATTTAAAGACGTCACCTTGCACTTTGAGAACAAGTTTTCACTATTTTCTGACATTTTATAGACAAAATAATAATTATATTCTGCAGGTATTGCATATTTCCCTCACATTGTGCAGCCCTAATACACAGCAGTTTCTCCCTGGTCTGTGTAATACATAAAGTTTCACAATGTTTGTTTCAGTCACTGTAAAACTCCCCATATGAAGCATGACGCACTACTTATACAAACAAACCTTAGGATCATTTAAAGGGACATGTCCTGTGCTTTCAACATTTTAGATTCTGCATCATAAACATGGCAGCAAAACATCAGTCTGCAGCTGCACCATGATGCACGGACACCATCATGATGCACGGACACCATCATGATGCACGGACACACCATGATGCACGGACACCATCATGATGCACGGACACCATCATGATGCACGGACACCACCATGATGCACGGACACCATCATGATGCACGGACACCATCATGATGCACAGACACACCATGATGCACGGACACCATCATGATGCACGGACACCATCATGATGCACGGACACGTTCATGAAGCTGCAGGATGGAAACACTCACTCATCTCCATCCGGGCAGATGCCTGTGGTCTCGTCGTATTTCGTGCAGTACACGTCGGGGCTGTAGTTAAAAGTTCCGTCTCTTCTTCGGATGGGTCTTCTTCTTCGCTGGTTGAGAAAATGCCAATGAAAGCACGTAAAGGGTCTGTGCTGCGTGCACTTGTGCTGGAGGAACAACGGGCACTGCTCTGTCCTGAACTCCTTCAAGTATCTGACACAACAAGGACAAAACAACAAAAAGTAGAATCAACCACCACGTTTTAAAAAGACGTTTAATAAGAACAAACGAGTCGAAAGCGAGGAAAAAGTTCAGTGAGGTGTCGCGGTATGCTGCTAGTGTTGTAGCTTACTATGTATTGTTGGGTCACTAACGTTAGCTCGCTATTCACAGCGTAAACTACGTAAGTATTTTGACGTAACGCAGGTAGAAAGTCCCGGAGCGTACGTCTATAAATGTGCGTAGCAAGGGGGAACTCAAAATAAGGCCGAGCTATTTACAAGCAGACTGGTTAGCGAGTTCCTGGCTAATCATTTAGCAGACCAAGTTGACGGCACAACATTCAACGGATTATTTAAAACAACTCCCCAACTCGGTTAAACAACCGTAAACGGTTCCGTGAACGCGTGGCTCGTCACTTAAGTGATTTAACACGTCTGTGTTTCCCACATTGGTGTCGTTAGCGTGCAGTCGCTGTTTGCTATGTGACGTTAGGTAGTCACAAAGCCTGGAAAAGCACCATGTTTTGAACGCAAGCATAAGAGTTGAGGAATGCAAGAAATGCAAACGCGCATATGTGCACGTGCAAATAACATTTTCTACAACGGGTGATTTGGTTGTTTCTTTGAAGCAGCTTTACTCACGTATAGTGGGTAGGTTTCTCGGTTTGAGGAGACGCATTGGCCGCCGTTTTCGAAACCGACGGCATTTTCAGTCAAAACAATGAACTGCGCATGCGCTCGGATCTGTTGCTCGCGTCCATGCACGTCCGCCTGCACGCTGATGCAGGGGGCGCTGCAAAGATGAGACGGTGTTTATATCACAGCCGATTCCTCTATTTATACTCCTTCTGTTTAAACTGTAAAAATAAATACAAATATCATCATTATAATAATGAAATTAAGAAATAGTTTCCCAACAATAACACAATCCTCCTTCATTTCACATCCTCGAAGCTGAACTTGAATTTAAACTGTTGAACTGTACAAAGATCTCCAGGGCAGGGGTTTTAGAACAACTGAGGTTATCTGTCAAATGTCTACCAAAGCCCCCACCCTCATTAAAATGTCAAATGAGCCAAAAATAAGAAGTCTGTCCTCAAACTATTGTGATATTGGATGATAATAACAAAATACCTTTCTTTGTTTTGATGCCTAAAATAGTCACGTTTAAGATAATCGACTCTATAATAGATGAAACCTTAATACAATGACACCATTGTCCCGCAGAACAATTTAGAGACTGAAGGATCTATGTGAGAATATCTTTGCTTTGGATTCAGATTTTGAACACCCCCTCACTTGTGAAAATCACAGCTCTATTAAAGTGAAGGTGTGTGTGGTGGAGGAGAGGTTCTCTCTATCTAAGGCTTCTCTCAAACATATTGGGCTTGTTTGTTTTATTAGTTTTTATCTTAGTTTTCAAGCGTGGTTTAATTTAACAACATATTTTTGGAAAGTATTTCATGGGAGTTGTTGTTTTTATTTATTTGTTGTTAAGTAGGGTTACCAGAGGATGCATAGTACATACTACTATACGTTTAGTTTACTCCGAACACGCCGTCATCTGCCCTCAGTGTGAATTTTCAAATGTGAGGTTTGCCTGCAGCGTGTCAAACTCTGACCCCTTTTCTTCCCTTCTGTATCTGGGAAGCTAATCTGTTCTATTTAGATCTTTTTTCCTGTAAGGGATTTTAATTTACAAATGCAATTATACGTCGAATTCATTATTCAGCTGCCGAGGTCCACAGAGTGCACTGCTTTATAATTATGCATAAACCCTGGACTGTCCTGTTGTAATTACTTTGACATGCCCGACCCCCACTCAGCTTACACTTGGATGTCCAGCACCTTTCTTACGTAAGAAACATTTTAAGGCTGCTCACCTTTTTTTAGAATTATATTTAGCTTGCTTTGATTTCTGCACATTTTAACACATATTTACTTTATTCCACTTGTGTGCATGCACCTAATAAAGTGGCCACTCACAGGGAAATGTGTCCATGTGTCTGCAAAACTACTGTCTTTTTTTAATGATTTTATCAACAACCTTTTCATACAATGTAGTCAGTAAGAAGCTCCAGCTTTTGTGTCGACATTACATTCTCATCATCATTTAGCTGCTCATCTGCCCAATATTATAGGAGAATAACCTAAATATATTGTTATATGTTCTTTAACCAGATGGATTTGTTGCTCACAAGCTCATTGTTTAATCCAGCGTTATCCAGAGGAAGTATTGAATGTAAGCAAGGGGAAAAGTCACACCCTTTTTCCTCTCTGTGACGTCAGTCACCACAAACCTTTAACCTTACTCAGTAGTCTCAGCTGTACACACAGTCCACTGTCAACCTCTTCTCACAGCGTCTCCAATGTGTGTGTTTGTCCGTGTGTGTGTGTATGTGTGATGTAAAGATATCCATTGTGTCGTCCACCTTGTTGTTGGCGTCTAGGTGTTGCTTGTTTATCTCAGTGAACTTGACAGCTCTCATTGGATTATTACTTCTCTGTCTTCCTGTCTTTGTGCCCTCCGGGGCTCTGATACAAGCACATGCTGCATTCAGCCTGCACACATGTCTAAATCCACATACAACATACGAATATATAACCTGTCTCCGTCAAGGTTTAAAAGACCCAACTGTGAAAACATTCCGACTGCTTTCCTGCGCAGTCAGTTTGGGGACGTAGAACTGTGCAAAGGAAACATGCAAAACATATCTTTAGTATTTTGTGCCACAACAAGTTTGGCATTTTTGCAGACCTCTAATAAACAATCACTGCAACGATGCTCAGCGCTGCTTTCCCAGGCTGCTGGGACTGTTACAGCTGGAATAACAGTTTGTGGTTTGGACTCCTGTTTTTCCCAGTCACGCCATTATCTCTGGCTGCCTCATGCACAAACACAGCGCCGGCCCACCGCAGGCTGGCAATACACAGATTTTATATATTGATGTATAATGCTCAACCGAGGCGTGATAGAGTTTCCTGGACTCATATCAGTTGCCACATATTACATCCACCTGTTTAGCACAGACGACACGCTGTGTTTGTTTTGTAATAAAGCCTGTTATGGTTCATATAATGCACGTAACTGTGAGCACTGTTGAATTTAAGAAAGCAGCGCAATGTTTTACACAACAGGAATTTATAACGTCTGCTCCGACGCACCAACAACCAGTTTGAGGCTGTAAAACTTTGTGGCAGGTTTCATTTGAAACGTCTGCCTGCGAGCCTATAAACAATGTTACATGTCTGGTAATCTGGTAATCTGGTAATCTGCATGACATTACTGAGCATTTTGTTCTGTCCAAAGCATTTCATCAACCTGTAAGATGAGGAGAATCTTTGTATGTCTGATGTCATATTTGTGTTAATTGTTGAATCAGTTCACAGACAGGAAAACAAGCCACAAATGTGCAGATTAAGAATGTTTTATCTGGATTATTTCCATGTGTTTGTCCTTTGTTTATCAGTGCAATATGTAATAAAGATGGGTAAGAACAAAAGAGCTTCGTGTTGTCACCACTGACTGATGTGTTTATGCAGAACAACACCTGCCTCTTTGCTTCTTTACCGCCACACTGACCGGAGCTGACACCACAATATATATATACCAATATATATATATATATATATATATATATATATATATATATATATATATATATATATATATATATATATATATATAAATTAATATATATATATATATTAATTAATATATATATATATATATATATTAATAAATATATTAATATATATACATATATATATATATATATATATATATATATATATATATATATATATATATATACTAATATATATGAGCTCAAACATCTGATTTTGGACGTTAATCCAAAAAAAAAAGACATGTAGAAAAGTAACTAAGTGCATGTTAAATGTTGTTTGGTCTTTTTAAAATCTAAGAAAAAAACATTTCTCAACAACTTCCAACTTTATATTCCTTGAAAAGTGGGACATTTTCTTTATTTCTAAAAAATAAAACACATTTCTGTGAACATTTCTTTGCATTGTCCATGTTTGCCTCCACATCAGGACAGAAAACAGGGAACAGAAAGATTTACAGTGAAGAGAGAGTCACTGCTTCTTGTTGCATCCTGATGTTTTACACAACTGTAATGTTGTGGATTGTTATTACAGTGTTTCATGTTGACAGCTTGACATGGTGATGAAGGTGATGATGAGTATTAAGGCTGCAACTAACGATTACTTTCATTATCGATTAATTTGCATATGTCCAAGGTCTTTAAATGTCTTGTTTTGTCCGTCCAAAACCCAAAGATTCACTTGTATATCATATAAAACAGAGAGAAGCAGGACGTCTCCACATCCCAGAGGCTGAAAAACAACATTTTCTGCCATTTTCTGATTAATCGAATATCAAAATTCGATCGTTTATCAATTATTTGTATAGAAGTTGATGAATGCTCATCTTGTTATTACACAGGTGACAGTACGTGTGGGCTTTAACTGAACTGACCCTTGTTGCAGATGAAATAACCTGATTAGATTTGACGTGACGCATTATTTCCTCTATGCATGCTGAGAAGCAGCCTTCACAATTTCTGCAGGTTGTCCCACATAGAAGATGAAGTTTTGCATGATCGATATCACAACCTCATTATTGTCTGTCTTACACAAACGCTGCTCTCCTCTGACACTCATCTCTCCGTTAGTTACTTCTGCCCGCTGGCTTTATTTGAAGAGTAGAGTCTGACGTTTTGCTTCTCACTGTCTTGCAGTCCAGCAAACCTTTTGAAGACACAACACAGCAGACTCCACTTGTAGACAGCGATCCAACGTGAACCTGAAACAGCTTTAAGTAGTGTGTGTGTGTGTGTGTGTGTGTGTGTGTGTGTGTGTGTGTGTGTGCATTGTTATCTACTCAAAGTGCCGCACACAACACGCCTTCCTCCGTCTTTGATTGTACATTTTTGGTGTTTTTGTTCAGAAAGTGAGCAGGTGAACTGAGACGAGTGCGAGGCGAAGCCGACAGAAGAAGAAAGCTGAGGTTTTGTGTCACGCTGGGTGATATGTCACTTGGATAGAATTTGTAGCCCATTTTGTGGACTTTTATAACAACCGCCGCTCTTCTTAACAGTCACACTTCCGACACCACGCTCCTGACGGGGAGGTGTAAATCGAGGCCGTGGTGGCAGAAGCGGTTCACCACCGACCAGCTGGCCTTCCGCTTAACGAAGAGACGCAGCTTGTCCCTGAAGGTTTCCCCTAGAAAGCTGTAGATAATGGGGTTGAGGCAGCTGTTGGAGAACGCTGCCAGGTTAACAATGTGACCTGTGAGCGGGTAGTCATGCCACAGGGTGGTAGCAGTCCTCTGCGACGGGTCAGCCGTGCCCTGCAGCAGCTGGATGCTGATGAAGACGTTCTCCGGCAGCCAGCAGATGAAGAACACCAGAACCACCACCACGATCATGCGCAGGGCCTTCTGCCGCCGCGGCCACAGCCCCCGGTGCTTCTGCGACCTCATGAGGATTCTCCCGATCAGAGAGTAGCAGAGACCGATGATGGAGAAGGGCACCAAAAAGCCAATGGTGACCTCCAGCCACTGTATCTCAATGACGTTGGCGAAGCAGAAGTGCACCTCACCCCGGTGCTGCGTCTGCACGATGGTGAAGGGGAGGAGGGTGGCCAGGATGGACGCCATCCAGATGAGGCCGCAGCTGAGCTTGGCGTGCTGCATAGTCCTCAGCGGGCTGCTGCTAATGGAGCTAGCCAAGGCAATGTATCGGTCAAAGCTCATCCACGTGAGGAAGAAGATGCTGCTGTACATGTTGACCTGCAGGAACAGGGACATGAAGGTGCAGAGGACAGCGTAGTCGTAGTATTTCTCATTCAGATTGAAGACCTCGATGAGGGAATCTGCCACCAGGATGAGGTCGGCTGCAGCCAGGTTAACAAAGTAAAGGTCGGGGATGGTCATCTTCTCTCGGTGGTTCAGGTTCACCACCAGGATTAAGATGTTGCCGATAAATCCAATAGGAAAGAGGAGAATGGTGTAGAGGCAGGACAGGAAGAGGCCGATCGTGTAAGATCGGTTTGAGTCTTCAGTCGTGTTAAAGTCATATGAAGCGTTCAGCTGTTCTGTACTGTTAACATATATCCAGAGCAGAGAGGTTGTCTGCACTTCCATACTGACTGCGATTGGACTGTCTTGAATCATAGGCCACATGTAAGTCACCTGTAGCTGCTACATCATTGGACCCTGTTAGTTCCCAGTGATGTCTCTTCACAGGAGGAATCATCTATGCAGCGTTGAACCTGCTGACAGAAGTCAGGGGAGTGAAACAAATCGGTGACCCCATGTTGACATCAAGGTTCATCTGTAGATTCCAGACACGAAACAAAAAAGCATCTCCATGTCTTCGTAGCCCGACGACTCACATCCTCACAGACGGTGAACGGGTGGACGTCTTTCTCCTCTTTTGAGTCATGGGATTTGTCCGTCCAAGTCCGTGTGCATCTTTATTCAGCGAGCGTCGGCCGGAGACGCTATTACTGCGACACCTGAGCTGTGGAGAGGAGGGGGGGGGGGGGAAACAGAGCATGAAATACAATTAGGAGCGCCGACTTGGAAAATAAGTACAAGGTCACGCACACGACTTAAAATCCATCAAATTAAAAGTGTCCACTTTGGAGGGAGAAGTTTAAAGGCGTCTGAAGTGGACTGAAGACGACTGAGGAGCACATTAACATTCAAGCTTCACACTTAAACAGATGCATTGAAATCCTCCAATCCCGGCTCCCGGAGACATTTCTCATTAACATCGGCTCAACACAATCGCTCGCTCGATGGAGTTCAGGTCCAAAGTCTCGGACTTTCTCCAGAAACTGTACAACGTTTGGAAAACATGACAAACACTCACAGCCCTCAGGGTTTTATTTCCTTCCTCTTATGAAGAGTGGTCTTCACAACACATGCACACGGGAGCAACATGGGATACGTGCAGGCTGAGAGTTTTTAAATCATCTAATAAATAAATAATCATTATATATAATTGTTCTACTGTTCTGAGCTTCTTCAGAACCAACAGATTATGTGAAACTACAAACTTCAGACATGTAACACATATACTCGATATACTAGACACCACATCTACAATATACTGAAGTCATCGTTCCACCGCGCTCCCAACACATCGAGGATCAGAAGCCAAACGAACATCAACAAACAGTAAAGTCAGTGAATCACATTTCATTCTCCTGCAAACTGTCCTCTCGAAACTTAAACGTCCAGCTTCATCCCATAAACACAGATAGTAGCAGAAGAAGTCAGAAGCAACACTTACTCTTCTGGGCTTTGTTGCTCCTTCATGCTTGTCTTGTTCAGAAGTAAGAGAGGCAGAGATCTGTAAATCCCATGTCCGGGCTTCTCTTCTGCACCACCTGCTGTTTGGCCCAACCCTGTCTGGAGAGGAGAGGAGGGTGGGAGACACAGAGGCAGGAGATGATCTGTGGGTTTGTCACCAGTTCTTCATCACATTACTTTTATTTCTTTTCTCCCAGTTAGTGATTACAGCTCAGCATTTATTATTGTAACTTTTTTAAGTTTTTTTTTTTTTAGCCTTTTTGAATGGATGGAACAGCCTTAGAGAGTAAAGGGGGGGGGGGGGGGGGGGGGGGGGGAGTTGAGCAGCAAACAAGTAGCCGGGGGTTTGTCTGGACCAGGTTGTGTTACCATGGAAACCACTTATATTTCGTGCAGTATTTGTTCACCTGGGTCATCCGGCGCTCGCTCGTGTAAACACGCCGCACGTCTTAGTTTTTCTTTCAATTTGTTTGTTTGCCAACTGACCTGCATCGATTATTGACTCCCTCGCAGACACTGACTCTTCCTTATTTACTGTTCTTTCTCAACGCTGCAATCACATTTAGATAAGCCCAAAAGGACAGTGAGCCTTCACGCTCAATAAGGAGGAAACAGAACAGACTCTTTGCTCCTGGCCGAGGGGAAACATTACCGTGAGGTAAACTAATCTATGAGTCCAAACTGTGGCTGTGGAGACCTGTTTGATGGGGTGTGGGCTAGTGTAGTGTCTCTTTGATAGCCCGAAGGCATTAAGATGCAGACATGCAATAACCATCTGCTACAACAGAGATATATATATATTGATATTGAGCAGACTCGATTCATATCATACGCTGATTAAAGCATATTTATTCCCACATGATGCAGCAGTGGAGACAACTTGTAAGTGAATCCTTGTATACAATTGGATGAAGTATTAAAGTGTCTTTGATAACAAGAGTTTCCAGTTAGCCTCCAAAAGACAGAATGTGACTCTGAGGTCTCCACATGGTGGGAAGGTCAGTCCATCCTCAGACAGCCGGAGGGGAGAGAGAGAAGCGAAGGCCAAGGCTGGATCACTGCCTGGAGGTCTGGGGCTGCGGCTCCTTTGGCAGCGCCGTGCCCCAGATCAGAGCTTTGAATGTGAGACGAACAACACAGAGCCAGCGGCGCGAGTGCAATGCAAGAGTTTGAAGACGGGGCAGAGGCAGAAGTCAAGTGCAGCCTGTATATATCCAACGCAGCCTAACTGTCAATACCTGCCCTCTCGGTTGCTATGTTGCTTCTCTTAGCAACACAAAATCCATTTAGGTTTAAGGAAAGACATTCCTGCAGGAAAAATCATGTTTTCAAATGATACACAGATCACTTCACACAAGAAGGGAGACAGGGAACGACAGCACACTGACTCCATGGGAAAGCAAAACATCCAGAAATGACCCGGGTGTCATCATGATCTGATCCGTCCTGTATGGGGCTTGTTTTACTGCTCAGGTGACACTCAGGTAGAAACATCTGGGGACTCATAGCGCCTGAGAGGAGGGCTGAGGGAGGAGACTGCGTGTGGGATTCGATGACATATAGCGAGTGCAGATGGTTTCCCCGTCTTGGAGAAGCTGATTATAATATGGCGCCACGGAGCAGCAGTGATGGTTTAGAGGAGCGGGAGGGTCAACGCGGCAGCTGGAAGCCCTGCTGCCGCAAACAATGTGGGGTTTTTTTGACGAGAGAGAGAGAGAGAGAGAGGAGACAGCAGAAAACTGTATCTGTGGGTGAGGAGAAATGGATTTTTGTAGAAAGTTCAGCAGCCGAGATGAAGAAAGAAAGAGAGCAGAAAGTGTGAGAGGTCACACAGAAAGCCACAGTGTGTGATTTCCTCTCAGCTACATGAAATCAGTTATTCAGTCCGCATGACTTCACACAGATAAGGGGAAAGTGGGGATGTGGACGTCTAGTCTGGTGGAAAGGTGCTCCACACTGTCAGAGAGAGAGGCGGCAAGAAAGAGCAATTATATGTTAGACACACACGTTACAGGTGACATGTGTAACATGTGATGTTGCTGTTTGAGTCTCGATGCACTGAACAGGCAACAATGTGTCACTTCCAAGGAACTGAATAAAGTTATATTGTTAACTAAACAGTGAACTTCATCTGGAACATGCTCTTCCAGAGAAAGTGTTAACAATGTCTGTGTTGCAACAAAACTGATATTCATACAAGCAGTTTGTTGTGCTTTATGTCTTTCTTTGTTTTGTTGTTACATGGCTGAACAAACTCCCCGGTCACCCTTCACTTCGGTTTCTTTCCTCTTTGTGATCTCGATGAATTTAGATATTAAGCTTCAACTACTTTTTTTAAATTCCACTTAACGACATGTTTTGTGTCCAAAGAGTTTGTGGCCTGAATGATCTCTTTTATCTGTTAATTCATGTTTCAAAACCAATTTAAATGCTAAAGTATTCTCATATATTTGTATTTTATTGATTATTTTAATTATTAAATATTGTTAAATTGTACTTTTACTTATATGTAGCTCATTTGTTTAAAGTTGCATAACTGAATAATAACCATATTTATCTTTCCTGATTATTTAAATTCTTTTTTAATATTGTTTAATTTAACTAATTATACTTTTTACTCTTTTTGGTCAATATTTATAACTTTTTTTAATCATTGTTCGTCTGACATTATTATCTTGTATAACACTTTGTAACTTTGTTTATTATTTTTATTATAACTTCCTTTGCAAAACCTTTTAAATTGAAAGAATGTGCTACAGGTCTGAGAGAGGATGCACTTCCGGTTTCTGTCCACTAGGTGGCCCACTGGCTTTAACTTTGGATAATGTTTAGCAAGATGTAGAAAATATGAACATTACTGCACAAATTCTGGCTGATTTAGAGAAATGAGGATGATGAGGTGAGTGATTATTAAGAATTACACTCAAATCATAGCATAACTGTGAAAACACATTACTGTAATAACTGCTCTTGCATGAAGAAGAGGCTATCCATGAACGAAAAAGCAAAACAATACTTGCAGTGACCAACATGACCAGTGCTTAATGGGAAGGAGTGTGAGGGGTTTAACTGCTTGTGGTTGGGGGAGTGAAAGTGGGAGGTCTAGAGGAGGGAGGGTACAACACCCTCATCTGCCTCCACTTACCAGTCTGATGTTCTTCTGGCTCCATCCAACATCTCCCACAGCCACAACCACAACCTTTGGAACATCCTGCGCGGCCCGGCTCCTCCGCTGCTTCCAGGGCCATGTTTGATATTTAGCTGATGCTGCACTTTTATTGTTAGTGTATTTAATGTGTTTGAATTCTCTGCTCCCATTTCTGGAGAGGGAAAGCAAAGCACAGGACCGTCGAGGGAGGAAAGGGTGTGTTGTTTTTAAAGCATCACTCCCCCCCCCCCTCCCCCCCCGGTCTGCTCGTCTCCCCAGAGCCCGAGTGATGTGGTGCGTCACAGATGAAGGCTCCTTCCGGAAGGTTCTGCTCTGAGCTGTAGGATTCACATGGTGGGAGAACTATACATGTTTTATTCTGTTCAGCAAGAGAATATAATGTTTAAGAGGAGGAACATCTGGTATTGCTCTTCGTTAAAGGTGCAACATTTCTGCATTTAAATGTAAAACTACTTACATTATCCCAAATGTTTCCAACACTTTTCAAACCTACAGAAATGAATGTAACAAAGTAATGTGCACCAGTAGCGGCAGAACATTACATATTGTACATTTAAAGATCTTTTTCCTCTTACCTGCAGCGCTTCCTTCTGCGCAGTGATACGGTTGGCAGGTGTAGTTCGGTAGAAAGAAAATAGTTCCTACAATAAGATCTGTGGAGACGTCGATGTTACGTTTTTTAAAAGTATTTTTTGGATCTCCAAAACTCTGCAACTCACACCCAAACTATCTAGATTGATAATTAGCAGGACAGGTGAGAGGAAACTTGGGATCAAAGCCAGCTTGGCTTTATATCATGTGGTCTTTTCTACTTAATGTCATTTTATCTTATGTGCATTGAGTCTTATTCTCTTTCCAGCGTGTACTCTCAACATTTCTCTTTGATTTCTTTTACAATATCATTTTCTTTCCGCCCATGAACATTATTCCATCCCTCGAGGGGTTTGACAATCTTACTCTCTTCCTGTTTGGAGGATTGTATTCTTTCTGACAGCCTGGATCACAGTGTGACATAGATTTTTTAAAACATTAACTGTAACCTGTCTCGCCTTGTTCTCGTTTTTTTTTTTATTACATTCTGCAGCAAAATCTCGACTCCTGCTAAGAAAAACAACGGCGGTCTCAGGCCGTGTGTGAAATCTGGTTGACAGCCAGATAAAACATTTGAAGCCACAAGCCAAATGTTCTGGCCTCATAGGTGGTCTGATGTTTAACGCTGTGTGTTCCACTGAAGTTGACCCGATAATACTTTGAGTCTGGCTGAACCTCGAGAGGAGAAAAACAACATTAAGACTAATGTAGCACATTTAAAACTCTGCTTTGTTAGCGTTACACTCGCCACACACAGCGTTTTCCTGACAAACAACCTGTAACCTGCTTCATCTAAACCAGATATCATTTTGTATATCATAAAAACTATTATTAGATGAGATTATACCACTCATATGTGTTAATATAAGGCTTCTGCTAGCAGCATGTTAGCTTAACTTAGCTTAGCCATAAAACAGCCTCTTTAAAGGACAAAACATAATATTAGTATTTTATTTAATTACCCCTTTGTCAGCTCGACCAGGGGTCCCCAACCACCGGGTCGTGGACCTGTACCGGGCCGTGGATCATTCGGTACCGGGCTGCACAGTTTGTCTTGGTAATATTTATCGTAAACATTTGATTTACAGGGTATTTTATTTTGAAAAATGACCGGCACTTGTCTCTAAGACCTATGATTTGTTTTGAAGTGCACGTACAGACAGACGAATGATGTGTTCCAGCTGTATTAGGGGTGAACGGGGTTGGTCGTCACACTTTTTACTTTCATTTGATTCCTCAAAAACTGTTGATCCTCTTTCGGTTTGTAAGTGTCGGGTCTGAAGGGACCTTACTCTCCTGAAGCTTGTTCTTTTCAAAAGATATGGTCTGTAAAATACGTCTTCTTGCATCGAGAATCATTCAAGTGCATTGTTTGAATCCTTATATAATAATACTCTACTCATCCTCATGTCACTCACTATCAGTAACATGCTGAAGAGCGTGGAGACTGAGCTAACAACCACATGTTGTAGCCTAGCTAAGATCTAAACTATAGCCCCCACCCTTCACACTGTTTCATGGTTTATAAGTATTAATGTAATACTTGTTTTGTTATAAACTCAATGTGTAAATGGCGAGAAGAGAACTACAGAAGAGCTGGGAATGTGCATTACAAGTCGTCTCACCTCAATGTCAAGTGTCTTGCTCCTGAAATGACCCCGCAGGTGACCTCTGACCCCAACTCTGAACATTTCAGTACCAAAACATTTGAACAGGGAGATGTAACCAACCAAGACGAATCAAATCCTGCTGCATCATTATGGCTAAAAGTGAGAAGTAGCACATGCAGTAAATGCAGATAGTATCTCCTGAATGATGGATGTTGTTTGCTTGAGCTAACAGAAAGCCCTGTACATACGCAGACCTCAGAGGAAAGGGAAATGACAGCCGTGTTCAATTCACTCCATTATCTTATCATTTCCAGATGTATATCTATAACGCGAGGCCTCCTCCTGCTGCTGGACCTCTTCTGCTTGCTCTGCGTTTTGGCTCTTAAGATGTTGAAATCATATAAACTGTTGTGCAACCAAATGTTGTTGTTGCTCTCCGGCGAGCGGATGCACTCTGCCCTGCAACACTTTACATCAGTGAGTTACTTTATACTTCTACACGCCGACAATCCAGAGCCAAATACTCTACTTCTACTACATTTAACTTATATAAACGTTCAGAATCAACACCATTATGTATTATTAGAGGTTAAGATAAAACTTTATTGATCCCTAGTTGAAATTCACAATCATAAATAACATTTTGAATTCTGATGTAAATACTTTTAGTGTTTGTACACTGAAGTGGTAGTACCTTTACTTAAGTACAAGATCTCAGTACTTTGTCCAGCCCTGCTGTAAGGCTCGAGTTATATAATGTCACAGTGCAACACTTCCTCATCTCAGCCCTGCTCGCTTCCTGTTGCACACACGCAGTTCTCAGTGCGCAGCAGTTATCAGATGTAGCCTACACAACATTGTTTGCATTGAGAATAGCAGCAGCAGTGTTGGACTATCAGCCCCACAGAAGACAAAACAATTCCCAGAATGCCTGGAACGCTGCTATTTCCCCGCCCCGCAGTCGGAGTGGCGTGCTTAAAGCGTCTCGCCACGAGTGGTTAGCGGTGTGTGGTGAGCAGCAGGAGGGCTGTGGGATCCCACTGTCACTGCAGGGGGGGGGGGGAGCACAACCTGCCCATCATCCTGACCTGATCACAGGGTGAAGAGCTAGAATCAAGTGTTTCATGTTCATTGTGAAGATAAAAGCAAAACTTCAGTCATGCAGTCGACATTATTCAAATTAAAAAAGTAAGAATTATTTATTATTATTATAATTATTTTTCCATTTCAAGGGGGATTACAAGTTCTAACTCATGTTTTGGTATTAATCATACCAGGAAGTGGATGAGGTCACCGTGACTTCACACATTGGTTAGTGGACTTTGAAGCCTTGTGTTTGGCGTTTTGGTCGTCGCCATCTTGTTTTTTTTGCTACCAGGAGATGGGGAAGCTACAACGACCAAAATGTTACAATTAACTTAAACACAGAGAGCACCCAGACCGGTGGTAGCGACCTGTCAATCAAAAGGAAGCCCCGCCCTAAAGCATACACTGCTTTATCGTCACTTTTACTCTAAATGGGATCATAAAATACAAAAAGAGCATCATGTTGTGTTGAAGAAGACGTGAAACTAGCGACTAATTTTCGAATTCGGCGTCATTTTCTCATAGCCTTCTATACAATCTGACTTCTTTATGCAACCAGTGGAGTCGCCCCCCTGCTGGCCGCTGAGAGAATGCAGGTTTGAGGCACTTCCGCATTAACTTTAAGTTCAAACACATCTTTATCGTACGTATCGTCACATTTCATTGGGATAAGAAGGAGTGACATCATTGTTAGTTTATTGTTTAATCAGTCTTTGACTCAGTTGACAATAGAGTAGATTACTTACAGAATCTAAATATATCTCTCAGAAAATAATACTGTGTTCCTGTAAAATCTCTCACATACAATATATACACATCATTTTTGTATTATACACAGACACACACACACACACACACACACACACACTTTGCATACACAGTCACAAAAGCATCACATCTGAAAAGTGGATTCATCTGGACGTTTGAGGTTTTGCCGTTCAAATAGCTAAACATGCATTTGCATACATTCGACACACGAGAACCTTTGAGGGTGTTTAACTGAGCGCGGTGATTATTGCTCAAAATATCTTCGCACTGCTGTGAGATTATGGCCCCTGTGGAATAACAAACACAGACCTGAGCAGTAATCTGAGTTGGGTGTGAAGTTGAGCCTTATTTTCCAGTCCACTGCCGAGGACTTTGTTTTTAACTTGATATTTAAAGAGAGAAGTCATGTGACTTCAAATTCAGATGGCACATGCACACATCCACTTCTTGCAGAGCGTGACGATATATAAACGCTGCAGCAACATGGTAAAGTTAGAAGGGCTTGTTTAGTTATTCACTTTTCTGCAAATTCAGATCCAGATTTAAATCCTCTAAACATTTTGTTATGAAATAAGAACTTTTAGTTTTGAGTGCTTTAGTTGGATGTCTGAATGAAAGGCAGCTCTGTCCAGATGAACTGCACGCTACATGCTATTGTAGGACCAGATTAAAGAACATCTGACCCTGAACCACCGTTTGCCTTCCAATCCTGAATGAACAGTAAGCGTCCCGCTACGTTCAGGTTTTTCCTTTTTTACGGGGCAGCACATAACGTAAACACACATGAACAGCACTTCTCACTGATTGATTGTAGACACACAGAACGTGGGTGGGGCTACGCAGCGAACATTTAAATTGTTGGACACCATTTCATACCTCAAATGTAGACAGAAATATCCCGAATCACAAGATGTTTAAAAACAAAAATACAGTGTGTTAATAATATCTTCATATGAAAAGCATCAACTCGCAAATCTTACGCTGGAAGCCAAAGCACACAATCTCTTAAGACGCAGAATCGTTCATTTGAAGGTGTGAATTAAAAATGTCTGCAAGTACAAGTGGAATATAACAGTGTGCATCTTCAAGTGAAGGCCCCACCCCGCTGCTGCATCCGTTCACAGGAAGCTTCATAAACTGGCCCTCTATTGTAGAACGCAAATTAAACAGACTAAACGTATGCAGTGACGCAACAGACCTCATGCAAAACAAACAAGTTTTGAATATATTTTAACAGTTTCTATATGTTCATCACTGTTAGTCGCTCTTCAGTAAGTGGCAGGTGAGAAAGAATTAAGCAGCTTTACCAATAATGTGCAGATTAGTTTCCCGGAGTAGCATCGCAGTTCAGAATCTGTGTCGAACACGTCTGCAGGTGCACGACAGGAGAGTCAGAATCTGTGTCGAACACGTCTGCAGGTGCACGACAGGAGAGTCAGAATCTGCGTGGAACACGTCTGCAGGTGCACGACAGGAGAGTCAGAATCTGCGTGGAACACGTCTGCAGGTGCACGACAGGAGAGTCAGAATCTGCGTGGAACACGTCTGCAGGTGCACGACAGGAGAGTCAGAATCTGCGTGGAACACGTCTGCAGGTGCACGACAGGAGAGTCAGAATCTGCGTGGAACACGTCTGCAGGTGCACGACAGGAGAGTCAGAATCTGTGTCGAACACGTCTGCAGGTGCACGACAGGAGAGTCAGAATCTGCGTGGAACACGTCTGCAGGTGCACGACAGGAGAGTCAGAATCTGTGTCGAACACGTCTGCAGGTGCACGACAGGAGAGTCAGAATCTGTGTCGAACACGTCTGCAGATGCACGACAGGAGAGTCAGAATCTGCGTGGAACACGTCTGCAGATGCACGACAGGAGAGTCAGAATCTGTGTCGAACACGTCTGCAGATGCACGACAGGAGAGTCAGAATCTGCGTGGAACACGTCTGCAGATGCACGACAGGAGAGTCAGAATCTGCGACTCAGTCAGGCTTCATATGTCCACAAACCTTCCAATCATTCATACAATTCAGGGAATGTCCACGCCGCCTCCTCCTCCTCCTCCTCCGCAGGGCCCTGTGACCCTGCAGACGTCACGGCCCCTCTGTGAGGCTCTGGTGCATAAACCCTTAACGAATCACACACACCGTGCCGCTCAAATTAAAGGGTCTGATTATTAATGAGTCGATTTGTTCGACAGGTGATTTCAGCAGAGCGCACACGAGGTATAACCGGTTATATCTGAACACGAGTTTTAAGGATCATGTCATGTGACTTCAGAAGTGTGTGAATGTATGATATCCGTCTGGTTTATACAAGTGAACTGAGAACGTCTCGTCACCAGCACCTGCGTCCAGCAGGGTGGCGAAGGAAATGAAGACACAGTCAACGTACTCGAGATCTCTTTACTCTGATCACGAGGAATCACACGTTCGAGTGATCGAGGCTTCTAGCTGGAGGGCAGCACGCACTGATGGACACACAACGCAGCTGCAGCAGCTGATTTCATTCATTAAAGTTCATAGTTTAGTGGATCTGCTCGTGTGTTAGGAGGAAGCAGCTCTTAACTTGTAGCCTTTTTAACATTTAATCAGTTTATAAATTGCTTTTTGACTCGTAGGAATTGAAATGAAAAGATATCTACAGTTACTAGTCAACCTTTAGCATTGACTTCTATTAAAAAGATCAATTACAGATTTGCATATTTAAATATTTACATAATTCCAAGTGCATGTTTTCATAAAGTTCATTTTGACGAGTTGCAATTCTAATGAATAATATCAAAAACTCAATTCTCACAAGTGCAAATGTTGATAGTAGATATCTAAAAGTGTTGTTTATTAAGGTAACATTTAAATTAATCCACATGACATTTAGATTTTCCAAATGTCATTTCCACTAATAAAAACTAAAACTCGCTACAAGTCAGCCCGACTGATTAAATGTTAAAATGTTAAAAGCCATATTCCAGTAGCATATGGTGTCATTTAAAGAGTCACGCAGAGATCAAACGTGCGCTCTGTCAGCAGACGGTCCTTTGCATTTGTGTTTGTGTGAAACTGGAAGAAAACACGGCGCTGCGCAGTGATCAGCTGATTGTGCCAGTCCACCGCCCTCAGTCCACCGCCCTCAGTCCACCGCCCTCAGTCCACCGCCCTCAGTCCACCGCCCTCAAACTAGAAGCTCAAGTGGTTTAGTGGAGAGCTTCACTCAGTGACAAAAAATAACAGCACTTAGTGGTTTTTGCTTGGTTTGTCGTCTCGCTGCAGAACTGAAGATCGCATCGAGTTCTGGAAGGTGACAGGAAACTCCACAGTCAGCTACGTCGCTCCTAACACAGTCCAGAGCAGCGGGGGAGCCCAGTGAGATACTGGCTCCAGAGGGGGGGGGGGGGGGGGGGAGATAAGTGCCGGCTACGCGAAGAGCTTGAAAAAGGGGGAGGGGGAGTGGGGAGTAGGGGGGGGGGGGGGGGGAGATCTCACGTCACCACTTGCCTCCTGAGCAGCCTCTGAAGCTTGTTGGAGAAGTTTTTGTTCATCTGCCTGTACATGAGAGGCATCGCGAAGCTGCTCGCGAAAGCCATCAGTTTAGACACGCATCGCAAGAAATAATACGTGGGCAGGTAATGTGCGTTGCTAATGTACCCCGGTGCACCGGCCACCGTGTGCACCAGCAGGGTCAAGTAGTACGGGGTCCACAGGACAAACTGCACGCAGACCGAGGCGAGCAGCAGTCTGTGGATGGAAGGGTCCAGTCGAGCAGAGTCCTGGTCCAGAGGCGTCGACTCCTTCCGAATGCGCAAAATGAGAACGAAGGCGTACAGAACGGCCACGGCTGGAACCACGTAGCCGATGAACATCATGATGGCGTCCGCCGCCTCCTTGTTCTGCATTTTGGAGCACTCGACCATCTTAGTGGAGATGTGGTTGCACACATAGAAGAGCAGCGAGGAGAAGCTGGTGAGCACCGCGCCGCCCCAGATGAACCCGCACACGTGTTTGGTGTTGTACACGCTGGACATGTAGGTGCGAGGCAGCGCCCGCTCGATATAGTAGTCCAGGCTGAGCAGCGTGGTGGAATACATGATGACCAGGGAGGAGATGTTGAAGAGGATGAGCAGGGTGATGTACACCTCGTTGTTGTACTCCCACGCGTGCCAGCGGGTGAAGGTGGAGCTCAGCAGCTCCACGGGCGCCACCAGGTTGAGCACGAGCCCCGCGATGGCCATGTTGACGAAATAAACATCCGGCATGGTCATGGAGACCTTGTTGGAGAGGTTGACCACGATCAGCAGCACATTGTAGCACAGCCCCAAAGGGAAGCACACCAGGAGGTAGATGAGAGAGAAGACCGACAGGATGAGGCCGAAGTCCTGGCAGAGCCGGAAGTCCACGCTGGTGTCCGTCTCATTGTAAACCATGCAGAGCCACATCGCTGGGACACAGAGCACGTCTCTAACAGCTCCACTGCAGGGAGAGAGGGACACGTCAGGACAGAGCACATAATAAACACTTATTAAATACCACTAATAATTACAGTTAACTAACGCTTCTTTCAAAAGGTCTTTCAAATGTCTGAAGATCGTGAAACATATCGAATATCAATAGAACTGCTGGTACTATCATATGGTTTTTAATTTAAAGTTCAAGTGTGAGTACAATAAAATAACTGCTGTGTATATTATTCATTTATATATATATAAAAAAATAATATATATATATATATATATATATATATATATATATAAATAATACATATATATAATAATAATAAATATATATATAATAATAATAAATATATATATATTATTATTCTATAACAGATATTGCAGCAATATCACAAATAACTCATTTATGTGAGTTAATGAACCTTTAATGTGTTGTGTGTGTGTGTGTGTGTGTGTGTGTGTGTGTGTAGTGCACGTGTGTGTTCTGCTCGACTTCAAAGACTAAATGAAGTTTAAACTCCAGATGATATTAGTCCCTTGTTGTGTTATTGAATCCTGAAGCAGTGACTAATCGATGCGTGTCTGTCGCGTGTCACTTTTCAAGAAGTCACAAAAAATCTAAACCACATTCAGTTTTTTTTTTCTTCCTCCACGAGTAATATCCAACCGTCTCTGTTATTGTTTTCTGCGCTAGAGGAGCAAACGAGGCCTTGACGCAGAAACACGTCAGCCACGGCGCGGCCATTATGCCGTCGGTAACACCGTTAATTTCACTCCACTGCATCCGACTGGCTGAATACAAACCCCTCACAATATGCTTCATGTGCGAGCTCAAACCCACCATTTCTCCTCTTTCACAGCCACACTGGCAGAGCTAGTGTTTGACGCCTCGGCAAGCTTTTCCTGTCTCGCTCTGATGCTCTGTCTCTCTCTCTACCACGTCACATGCAGGGGCATTGCTGTGCTTGTGCTTTTCACATGGTGAAGCAGCCAGACAAAGAAAAACACTTTACAGACTGCTCTGAGTAAAGCACATGCACCTTGTGTTCAGGATGTCTGCAGGGGCTGGGCACGTGGTGATAGGTGAGATTTATAAAGAGGGAAATGTGAAGCACGCTCTGGCGGCGGGTCGGCGAGGATCAAGTCGCGGGGTTGGAGTTCAAGTTGAGGTCAAAGAAAATGAGTGGGGAGTGTTTGGGAGCGAGCTTGACGGCGCTGCACGTCTTTGAAAAAGCTCTTGTAATTAACTCAGGTCACTTTAAATTAATTATTCACGCAGCTTTTGGTGAAGGAAACGGAAGCTCATGACGCCATCACAGGATTGAGGGGAGAAGTTCGCAGTGTTTCATCTCCGCAGATCATCTGGTAGTTCTGTCTCCACACGAGAAAAGAAAATCTAAATGTCTGCAGAAGTTTCTCCAAACCTCTCTCTTGGAAATAGTGCGGAACAAAGTGCAGGAAGGCCGCTTTGTTTTCAGGAAGATGAAGAACGATGCCAGCAAAAGGGGAAACATTCTTCCGTTCACTTACGTAACACCACTACAGAGGGGCTGTTTTGGCCTTAAGCCGCAGACACAGACGCGTATACACACACACACACACACACACACACACACACACACAGCTCAGTCCCTCCTCTATAATACTCCAATTGGCTGTAATGCGACTATAAAGGAGGCTGCAGCTCAGAGCTGGACTGGATCAGGAGCAGGGGGAAGAAAGTGTAGAGTTACTCTTTACAAAACAACCTGTCTTCACCCAGACAGGAGCACGGGTCAGATGTCTTGTAAACACGGCTCTCTAACATAAGCAGCGAGGTGACTCATTTACTAAAAACAGGCCTTGACACAAGCACATAATCAGCTACGGTCCTCTCCCCGAGATTATGAGCTTTCCTCTCAATGTGTTGCAGATTGGAAGACCTTTGTTTATCCTTCAACAACCAAGAGGAGAAAATGACTTCAGGAGAAGTTGGTGATTATTAAAGAGAGCACACGGCATTGTGGCCGGCCGTCCCCGTTCATCAGCACCTGCTGCGTACGTGACGTTTCAGCCTTTCATTAACACGACGGCAGGGTCCTTCACATTCTGCATGAATGGGATTAGTGATCATTTGTTTCCAAAGACAGCGGTGGCCTAGTATTCAACATCTACGTTTACCTACAGGAAGTGACAGAAACGTGATATTAGGTACAGATGTTACTCTTTTAAACCAGTGAAAGCATCGTCTCCACACGGTACAGCGGTGCGTGGAAAGAGAACACAAGGCCAGTTACTACAATATTAGCTGCATTTCCTCCCCGTCACATGTGCAGTTACTATAGTTTACACTAAACAATATCATAAAACCTGTGAACAGCCCCCCCCTAGCTCTGCACCGTCTGCATCGATGCACTCGGGGCAACCTCTGCTCTGGTGTTGTCATTGCACTTCAGCGCTGCACATTTTGCCAGCAGCCCGTGATAATAAAATCTCTAGTTTTCCACTGCGCTGAAGGGACAAGCAGGCGAGGTGAAAGAAAAATGTCTCCTCCTACTCATGTATGAGCTACGTCTGTTTGAATTCAGAGTAATGAGGTCCATTCCACTGCAGATTCTGCCAGAACTACAGATGGAAGTGTTGTTCGGGTGGTGTAAAGGTCACAAACAGGCTCCGAGTATAACAAAACAACGGGGACTATTTTCTGCCTTTGAGACATGTGAAGCTGCCTCTCTTTTTATAACATCTAAGCAGTCGTTTAAGTATGCAAATGAGTTATTAAAGCATGCACGCGAGTATAAAACCACGAGAGAGGTGGCGTCCCGTTTGCTGCTTATCATAAAAGGTGCAATATGTAAAATGACAGCGCTTAGCAACACTTCTTCTCCCTCTGCAGTTGTGCACTTGGTTAAGCCCCGTCTGAACTTTTTGCCATACTCCGTGTCAAAAGGGGTTAAGTTAAATATTCCCAGAGGGGGAGTCCGTGCTTCGGCATGCTTCAGCCCCACCAAACATGATCTCGTAAGAATGACGCCCACGTGTTTGACGTCGGAGGGTTTTGAAGCCAGATCTCGCGGGCTGATGAGAGTTAGTGTGACATACTGGGCCCACACCCCTCATATATCCTTACTGGAATTTACAGGCTCTTCTCAGAAAAGTGATGTCACATGATTCGTCTCTAAAATACTAGAGAAAGAAAATACATGACTCACGTTTACACACTGGGCAGCAAAGGTGAACGCCACGCAATGGCTTCTGATGCACAGATTATAATGTTAAGTATCTGCCCACAGATCTGCTGACAGCCTGAGAGGCCATTAAGATGTAAATTATTCAACTCCCTAAATCTTTTCTGGTTTTAAGAGCGTTGCTCAGCTGACTTTTATTCTTGGGAAACAGCCCATTAACTGGGATTATTAATGAGGGATCTGACTTCAGGTGTATGCTGCATAACATTTAGCTAATTAAAAATCCCCAAGCTCTCCAAGGTTTTTATATCATTCAGAACACTTTCCCCAAAATCACCATCAGCCCCCACAGAATGGAGTCAGAGCTGGTTGTTGAACGGTCAATTATCTACCTGCCTACTGCACCTAATCTGTTAATCTACAAATCTTCCCGGGTTAATCACAGAAAGAGTAAAATGTCCAAATATGTTGATGATTTAAAGGCCTCGCTGCTGCTCGGAGGGTCACATTTGTTTGTCTCATATGAAGTTCTAGTGTAAGACGGCAACATGTTGAACTGTGACAGGACTCAGCAGTCAGAGTTCAATGGTCAGCACAGAGCAGGCTTACTGTCATTAAGCTTTGGCACACACACGCCCATGTCCCCTTCGGTCACATGGATGAAGTTGACGACAACAAGTGCAAAGCCTAAATCTCAAGAAGCATTTAATTTGGTGTGTGGTGAGACTTATCTGAGCAGGAACTACTTTGGCAGAAAGCAGCGTTCACTCAGCCTCCTCGCTGAAGGCCATAATTACTGATACAGAATTAGTGAGGGACACATATGATTAAATAGTGGCTTTTAAAGTCTTGATATCAACATGTGTGTGATAGAATTCATTAAACAAATGATGAATGTGGTTAAATTAAAATGACAGCTTTAGGTCCCAATGGCAGATGTCATGTGCACAAGATATATAAGCTATAATTCATGCACGAGCTTAAAGCTACACTTTTGTATTCCCAGTGAAGGAGCTTTTTAAACTTAAGACACCTCTGATTCAACTGATAACTTTTAGTCCCCAGCACTTGGAGAAAGCTGATCCCGTGAGAAACACCTTCAGGTGTGCGTCTGTGGAGCTGCACGAGCTGGACACGGGCAGCTCTGGATCTATTAGTGCGGACATTGTGTCTCTCCATCACACTTGACTGCACACATCAAAACGTGGATAGCTGTCACGGCTTTCACCATTATTCTACCATTTTTCTGCGGCACAGCTTCTCAATATCGCATCCAACCATCTTCTATGGCGCAACTTCACTTTTCCACCACTGTAAGGTGGACATTAAAGGCAACATCATCTCATTAGTTGGTCAAAAGAATTTAAATAAAGAGAGGAACACTCACCAGAAACGTATATATTTGGCTCGGTGACAAACCTACGGAGGCATTGGGTTTGGATGTAGCATTTCCACTGGCATTTCTCAGTCGTTTCATTTCACAAACATGTCCTGAGATACTCACTTCAGCTCTCCACGCGCTCTTAAAGCCTAAAAACGGCAAAGGACGCGTTTCAGTGCGTAACGCTGGAGACTCACTTTATCTCTCAACTTTTGGGACGAGGCTTGTTCTGAAAAGGGGCAGTCCGTCGCAGACTTTACTACTGCGGGAGTGCTGCTGAGCCCTACAGTGTGTACACACGTGACCCTCCCCCACTGTCTCTGCTGGTGCTGCTTTGGCTCTCCGGTCGCGAGGCCAGAACGGACGTTCTCTGCTCTGATTGGACGAGGGGGCATGGAGGTGGGGCGCGAGGGAATCCGAGACACACACGTATAAAACACACACACACAAACAAAACAAGGTATTAATATGTATTTATTAGAGTAATGTAAGTTAACTTAAGTGTCCTGAGTGGTGAGTTTGAATGGTGCTCTGCAGAGGTGTTTTCTCCTACCTTACCTGAACCCAACCTTAACCTTAACCGTGACCCTGCATATCCTTAAAGGCATACTTAAGCCACAAAATCCCCCTTTAAATACATATTACTCACCCTGTGTCATGTAGTATTCTTGAAGAAAACTATGTGTTTCTCGCTCTCCTCCACGGTGAACATAGAATAAAACAAAAATGAAAAGTCTTGATGAATTGAAGTAAATGGGGCTGTTTACAAACTTCGTGCAGCATAATTCAAGTCTCATTTATGCAGCAGTATGCTCACTACTTCCCTAACAAATTCAATCTTTATAATTCAAAAGAGTTGGGAAGCTTCAGTGTGGAAAGAAAGAATGATTACAGCGAGCAGATCCTGTTGCCGTGTTCTTTTAGGCACCTGACTATTGTTTTCAGACTGATTTAAATCTCTGTGATGCCACCATGAACACGAGTTTAGACTGCACACAGCATTAAAACAACACCAGGGATCGTACTGGTGTTGCTCCAGGTTGTGGTGATACATGAAATACGATCCAGATGGGCCAGTTTGACAGCAAACCGTATGTTAAAAAGATGAAATGCATTTGTGTTGTCTTTAATTGAGCAACACAAGTTCGCTAAGAAGATTAAGGATTATCATGAACATTCGCCACATATCATAATCCTGACATGGAGAACAATGTTGCACAACATACTGAATGAACTACTCTTATAGTCCGCACAGAGAATAAGCCAAGCGGTTTAATAATCCAATTGTTTTATTACTACAATGTCTAAAGGCTGCAGTGTCTTAAGACCAAATGCTCATTTCTTTTGGTTTCTTGCTTCGCTGCTTACACATTATTCACGCTGCATTCTGCAAAGCCTGAGACCACATTGGATTTTAATACCCCAAATAAATGTCAATGATCTCAAGGTCTCATAGCGATACACGATCCTCACAGTACTGTATTACCACGACTTTTAGTGGGTGCTGATGAGATATAGATAGTGTCATGTTTTATTGTCACTAACCTATAAAAGCTCGCTAAGCTCTATAGGTCTGAGATAACACGGCACATGTAACATGCTGACATCAGGTCTTAATCAGGGCTCCACTGTGTACAGATCCATCCTACAATTTCCTGCTCAGCACCTGAGAGGGAAGAAGGATACAACAAGAACAAGTGAAACCCTGAAGGTCCACAGTGTTCATTAAACTCCAAACGTCCCGGTGACCCCTTCAGCTCTCCTGGCAAGTAATGGATTAGTTCTACGCCGGCAATAAAAATGAAAAACAGTAGTGAGAGATTTTTGGAATGCACAGCTTCAAAACAAAATGACGTGCCATCGCTCAGTGAGCGAACTGGAGCTTTACAGAGTGCGTGGGAGTGCCGAACATCGGTCTTTGGTGCCACTCTGGAAGAAAACGGAGACAAGAGCAGCATATTTCACTGATCTTATATCTAAGAGTAACCAGAGTCCTGATAGATCCAGTTGTGAGCCTCTTCTTCAGTCTGAGAAATGCACTTTAAAGTTTGAGAATACAGAGTGCAATCATTGAATCTAATCAGCCACGTGAGAGCGAAGAACTCTGAGCTCCAAATGCAACAACTGACTTTCACTTTGTCACATTATCTTCAAGAAGTGCAAACGCACATTCCAGGACAAAAAGAAAAACCCCGCTTTGTAATATCAGTTGGCAGTAACGGGAGATTAGTGCAGTGGAAACATACAATCTTTCATTTTGCATGTGGTATAGTAATCACTTATGCAAGAGCTCTGCATCTCAGGAGCGAGTCTTAAATGTCAAGTGCTTCACTTTCCACAGCTGCAGCGACGACGCAGCCAAATCAGAAGTAAGCATGATTAAAGAGGAGCGGGGAGATCCACCAATTCACTGAAGTACGTGGATGATGATGAGGAGGCTCATGATTTAACAAGAATGATAATAATAACACCTTTTTACTAAACAAGAAGACAAACCAGTATGAGTTATGTGTCCCTCAGATCTATAAGTAGGTAAGTCTTTGATTTTATGCCCAGAATGCAGTGCAGGCAAGTCAGACAAAACTTCAACAGCGCTGCAGTTAAATGAGAAATCATCTGAAGTCCTTCTTGTTCCTGCAGTTAGTCTTGATTTCTGTCCTGAACCTATGCTAACAGCAGTGGAGCACAGGTTTCTAAATTCCTACAAAGCATCACCCTGGACACAAAGTTGTTCCAGCTATTATGTTGTAAAGGACATTAGAACAGTTTAGATGATTTTAAATACAAACCCAAGCAAAAGCCGACTCTTCCTCACTTACAGTCCGAGTCACTTGAGTGAGAAGGATGTGTGTTAATGCAATAATCCCTCACGGACAATATGCAGAGTTCCACAACATTATTCAGATTAACTCTACTGTACACGCACAGTTTAAGGTTTCCTTCGGCTTGTATGCCGTGTACTACGTGCCATTGGAATTACAGAATTTATTTTGTTTAAATAAGGAACAAATGTTGATTGATGCTGGTTTGCGTGTCAGTGCCCTGTGACGTGGTTGTTTACTGTAGTGGGCGAGAAAGTGAGCGTTAGTGTCGGGGGCAGAGTGGGCCGTGGGTCTGAGGACTAAATCACAGTTTATCCCCAATCAAGCTCTGAAATCTGTTCCTATTCTTGGAAGCCTCAGCACCACTGCAAGGCTCTGGTCTGCGTTTATGTTCCCCTTAAAGACTTTAGGCTGCATGACAACATATGGCTTGTTTACAAATGAAAGTCTAGCCCCAGATTCATGTCAGCTGTTTGCACAGTCACTTGGGCACCAGATGGCCAAAGACACGTAATGTGAGTCTAATGATGATGATTAAACCACAGTGTCTGTGCGCACACTGAACCTCTTTTCGGACAGAGAACTGCTACAATACTGGAGCTGCTGCTTCACTGAAAGATGACGATGTCAGAAAGTAATGAGCGATCCAAGCAGCAGACACACCTCAGCGTCTGATTCTCTTTTTAATGTGAAGAATACACCCAAACACAGGAGTACAGTGCATGCAGTGCCTTTAAGCTCAGAGGCCTGGGAGTGCACATTAAGCTCATTAAGTCTGTGGTGGATTATGCTGTGTTGCAGGCCAGGCACCAGCGTCCAGTGGCTGGGACGCCTCCTCGTTTTCAGACGGGAGGGAGGAAGTGGATAAATGAGGGTGGGAAAGCTCCTCCTAGACACAAACAAGTCAACATTTACAATTCACACAGATGGTTGGTGCAGGATCCTGCATGATTAATTAATATAGACAGCAAGAAGACTTCTGCCTTTTAAAAGGAATATCAAATTTAGATGAAATTGAAAACACACATATTAACAAGGGAGCAGCAGCGTAATACAATGCGACTGCACACACCTACACTAAAGACAAACAAGCGCAATGCTGCTTAAAATGTTGAGCCGAGCTTGGGTACAGCGAGCTCCCATGATAATCAAAAACAAGTTCATAATATAAACATCAGAATGAAGCTTGCAGCTTGTTTTTGTTTTCCCATCACGACTGACTCGGCACCACGCTGGCTTCTGTCATCCTGTCGGACGGCTTCCTGGAAAAAGGCCTCCGAGGTAGCAAGAAATGTTTCTGTCACCAGGACGGCGTGTGAAGGGATGTGTGTGTATTATTCACTGTGATGATAACATAAATGTGAACATGTATCGAAACGTTTGAATGGTAGGTGAATATATATATATACATACAATGGAGGCTGGATTAATATGACACAACGCCTGTGTTTCTAAGCGTCTGAGTTTTTCCTCACAGATTTTTGATGATGAATTTCAATATTTCCCTCACTTCTTATCAAATGGTGTTAACCTTTAAGCTTTGTAAGACAAATAATGTCATGAGCAGTAAGACTCAGTTAGACAGAGACCATGCATGCGTCTGTTCAGTGTGCTGCCCTCCCCTGTGGTGTGCCTCATGGTTCCCCTTTGGGCTCCTTTTAGTTCCTAGTACCTACAATTTGGCAGATAAATAATACCTTTAAAAGGTATCTCTAACAAGTTCTATGCAGATGATATCCTTTTATACATTTCAAACAGATTGATACGACTAAAGCTGTGTTTTCTGTAGCTTAACGCAGGACGACCTGAGCTTCTCATTTGAGCCACAGAGGCTGTTTTATTAAATTGGAACGATGTAGTGGCTCCTTTTCTTCGTTGGTGAGGTCAAGTCTTACACAAAAGTAGGTGGTACTTTTGTGCAGCATTTCAAATGAGTGGTTATTGGCTTTGTATGTAAATGGACTGCTTTATATCACTCTACCTCCTGAGCCTGCTGTTGCTCAGGAGGTAGAGTGAAGCAGTTTATGATATTTGCTCACCAAGAGCTCACTTTTACCCTTTAACCTACTAACTCAATGTGCGGCTATCCCTCCCGGCCGAGGTTTTATTATTGCGTAAATCATGAGCGACCCCGACCGTGCACACATCAGCATGTAAATATGATCTCCTGCAGTGCATTGCTGCAGAGAGGCCTGCATGTCTTTGCAACATTCCTGTAGTAAGTGAAGAGGACTGCTCGTGTTTTGGTAATGGGCGTGTTGGAAAAGGAGAATGCAGGGTAACTGAGGTAGTGCTCAAGTGCAGGGAGAAAAAACATGCATACAGCTGTTTCCACCCGATGCTCTGCTGTAAGCTGGTCCCCAGCTAAGGAAAGAGCACTGACCTCAGGTCAACCTTGTAATGTATCCTTTTCAATAACATCCACTTCAGCCGAATGCTTGAACAGTAGTTTTATGGCACGTTCCCTGGATTTTCTGTCTCCCGAGGGAAATGTATTTGTTGCTTTTTGTCACAGAATATAGAAGTCCAAGTCAAATCAACTGGCAAGAAGCTTTTAGTGTAAATACAACATAGAAGATCGGGTTTACCTCCTCTAGGAATATGTGATCAAATCATTAGCACTATTTGGAGTGTTGTTCACATACACATTGCTTATAAGTTATTGGTTAGTGGGAACAAAACGTCTCTCTGTTGGTGCTTTGTGGGGTCACTGAAGGCGCATTTAAGGATTTGTAATGTTGAGACTTATTTGTTGATATCATACTGAGACAGTGGATAAACATACGTAGCATAAAGCACGAGTAGTCGTCAGTCAAAATAATTCACATATCTGGAACCGAATGGTGATTGTTTAAATTAAATCATTTTTGTTTTAGGGGAAAATAGAATAATGTAATTGATTGTGTGCAAGTACACACACCAACTCTGCCCAGTACATGTGGTTTAATCACATTAAACTATTCAGCTTTCCTTAAAGCTGCTGAGTCTCTGGCGGCCATGCAAATCCTCATGCAAGTAATCTAGTAAAGAATTTGTTGCTTCTAAACACTTGTGTTGTAAGTCTGAGTCTGGTTGCTTTTTCTGTTGCTCTGTATTCTTTTGTGTGTATATATATATATATATATATATATATATATATATATATATATATATATATATATATAAATAATATAACTTGGACACACAGTTATGATTGATGATCAGTTGACCTCGGTTGATATTTCTAACTTGAACATCGTTAACTGAAAAAGAAGAACACATGTGCTTCAGGTTCATATGTCCTCGTGACATCTCTCCTCCTTTCATGTTTCTCTCTCTCAGCGGGACAGAGAGGAGCGGTCGGGCAGCAGAGGGATCCGGTGAGGGCCCCCAGGACTCTCGCCTCATGGGCCCCCTGCTCCATTCGGCTGCGGCCGTAAGCCAAGATTATTCCGCTGTTTGGTTCCACCAGATGCGGCAGCGCCACTGGATGGGCACTGTCTGGCCCTGATGAGCAGATCTAAGAGGGATTAGTGGGCTGTTGTGGTGGATCGGCAAGAACAGTGGGAGGCTGTCCACACACAGCTGTGTGTTTGTGTGTTTCATAATGCTCTGGCCTCTGGCCTTTTTTTGGCTTTGGCTCCAACACTGAACCTTTCCCTCCCACTGACCTCACAGTTCAGGGAGCTCTTAGACTGCAGGAACTCCAAACTTTCTGGAACAGCATGAAAGCTTTCAGAGAAACATGATTCTCCCTCAAGGATTGTGGCAGAGACACTGTATCTTTTTCTAATGTTCGCAATTGTTTGGGATTTATACACCTTCACACACATTTCCAGCATTCATCAACAAATAGGTATTTCTTGGGCAAAGACTGAATCCATTTTTGATTTAATACTATATTAAAGGTATGTTTGCTGAACAATGAGTCAGTGTAATTCTTGGCAACGATTAAATAATCCTGTCCTACAGAAATAAATCCTTGTTTTGGCCGGAGAAGCCGCTCCTAGATGTGCGTGGTACCCCTGCTGGCGCAGACAATCGCTTCTGTGCAGGTGAAGCTGCCAAGTTGTGTTTGTGTCCATTCAGTGAGCGTGGTCATATTTCAAGTCCCCATAGCAGCCGCTGTTAGCTGGTGACACTTTCTATTTACAGAAAACAATCCCTGCGGACTAAGAGTTGGTGAAAAATGTCAAACATGACCAAACTAGGTTATTTACAACAATGTGAAATGTTAGAATGAATGAAGGACAGGCCCTCTAATGAGAATATTACATGAAGCTGACCTCCTGCTCTTATTATGTTATTTTCACTTAACTACTTCTTATCATGAGACTCTAATGCCTCCACTGCACGGTGCGGTTTCACTCACTCGTCTTGGTACCGGGTCCTTTTCCATATTTCATTTTTCCCTGCCAATCGTAGCTCCTCAGTGTAGGCGGGACTCTCAGCTGATCTTCAACGTGACTCTCTCTGAATACTTTCATTGGCGACCAAAACTGCCATCGCTATTGGCGTTAGCTTGGCTATTTCAAACCTGCAGGTTGGTGCAGGATGTCCCGTGTGATGATTCTCTCTCACCTGATCTGGGGTCTGTAGTTTCTTCACTTTTTTAGTATCGCCTCACCTTGATTGAAACCTCGACCAAAGTGGTACTAAAATAAGATGCTATCTCAAGCTGTTGTCATACACGGCTCATACTTACACCTACGAAAAGTCTTCACTATAATCGTATGTATGAAGTCGTATGTAACAGTGTGCCAGGACTAGTGACGGAGTATCAACAGCAGCAGAGTAATGATGAGGTCGGGACGGCTCTGAAAACACAGGACTTGTTGTCCGTGTGAAACCACGATTGACTTATAACTTCCGTACTTATTTTTAATCCACACCACAACCTTTTCCTCAACTTCATCAAGTAGTTTTGTTGCCTAAACACGTTCTGCACTGCAGGGACTTGCAGGCGCGCTGATCACTGGTGTTCCTCGTGGACATTTAATGAGGATATGTTGACTATCAACAAGCTTTTGTTAATGAAAACCAAAAGACAGTTGAGTTGAGTACAGCTGTGTCTTACCGTGCGACACAATCCATCAGCGACATTGACTCAAAGTCGTCTGATCTCATTTTCTTGTTGACCCAGAGTTTTGTTTATGACGTGGGCCGCATTGTTTTCTCTGCTCCTTTTGTTCAAAACACTTTTCCTCAAAGACGTTCCCAATGAATCGGAAAGTGGAGCGGTCAGGAGAAATTGTTGTCCTTCCAAACTTTTTCTCTTAAAAGCCTTAGTGCGCACACAACATCCCTAACAACTGTTTGGATTCAGCGTTTCTTTCCTCTCACTCTCCGTGTGTGTCTGCGTGTTTGATGTCGTGGTTTGGCTGTCCTCTAAAGCGTTCATTTCAGAGTGGTTACTTTGGGCCTCATTTTGACTCACTGGCTGTCTGCCTACACCCTGTGGTCTACCATCCACTACAGCAACTGCCTGTATGTGTGTGTGTGTGTGTACAGTATATCTTTTTGTGCACTGTACATTCCACAATACGCTGTCTCTGCTATACATGGTGTGTTGTTCTATCTGCGAGATCGGCTTGTTTAGTCTGGAAACAGAGGTGAACCATAAAGTAGAGCCCCTGGCTGTCAGCCAGTGCACAAACCGACCTCGAGTCAGCTGATGTTTTTCAGCTCCACTTATCATGCAGGAGCCTTCAGTGCATTGCTACCAGCCCATAAGCCTATTAATGGAAGGACGAGGAGCGTACATAGAACATGCTCATTACTTTTTAATGAAATGCATCTTTAATCACGCTCGATGCTGACTGCTCATATAAGTGCAGAGCTTATCTCATTAACAGTCTTCTCCCTTCACTTGTCAGATCCCATAACTTCTGCTGCACTTCCCCCCCGATGCCGCCCAGGAACAGACAAACCAGGAGCTTCCTTTGAATTCATTCTGCAACAGGAAGAGCTTATTGTATGAGGAACGATGGACAGCCTGCTGATGTTCACTAGTCATCAGAACGTTGGGAGATAACTGTGGAAGAGTCATAATATTACTTGTTTGTGCAGCAGAGCCATCATCTAGACATGATTTGATATCTTCCATGTGTAGACGACTGAAGTAGACAGACAGACTGTCTCTCTGGTCTCGAGCCACATTCTGAGCAGTGAGCACTAAAGGTCCGAGCAATCTACCTACACACGGTCGAGCCGCTTCCACTTTTACTATATCGTGTGTTAAATCAAGTAATTCCTTTGGGTTAGCTACTCCACACAAGCTCGTCCACATCTTCCCCTGTCAGTGTTCAGTTCCGCAGTAATGGCAGCCCCCGGATTTGTCTATATATTTGATGTCATAGCACAAATAGGGCATTCACGACTTGTGCTTAATTCTCTGTCTGTAATACAGCCAGTTAAGGGTTAACTAATGGAGGCGGGACCTTCAAATGAGCCGCGACCTGATTGCACTAAAGCCAGCAGGCCTGTCTGAGCTGGAGATACCTTTTGACTGCAGTAACAGCGTGAGTGGCTTCTTGCAGGTATACGAGGAGGCGTTGCCACTGCTTTAACACTGCACCAAGATATAACCGCAGAAGAACGATGAGTCACTCGCACAGAGTCGACTCGTGATTCAGATTGTCGATTAGTTCACTTAATTCTGTCAATATTCAACATGTGGAAATGATGCTTAGTAGTGTGTTAAAGGAACATGCAAAGCTAGAACTCCGTTTTGGTAACATATGTTGTGCTTTTTCTTTGACTTGAAAAACAATAGAGTCTTTCTGTTGTGCGTGTGTGAGGCCTGCAGGATGTTCAGGCCTTTCGCCTGTGAAAACATTTTCAGGAATAACTGTGCGGCGACCGACGGGAAGTGAGAAAGGAAGTGACAGGAACGCTTTGAATGGAGAACAAAGAAGCCATAGACCTCGGCGTTTATGACTCTCGATCTGCGCGCGGAGGTCGTCGCTGCTGCTCGACTCTCTGTGGATCAGGCTCTCTGAGTGTGGAGAATTGAGTTGGTGTGGCTGTTTGTACAAGGGAACAGAAGACAGCAGGGGAGGAAATGCTAATGATCTTTATGGGCAATAAACAGAACATATATCTTCAGGTTGATAGATGCACGTGACCTTTGGGGTGATTTAGTTACACTGAGGAATCTGAGCGAGTGTCTGGGGGAAGCCTGACGTCAAAAGGTCTTTTGGAGTCCGAGCGATGCAGAGAGAAGAGAAAACAACAGTTGAGAAGCCTCAGAATAAACTATTTATTCTTCTAGGAACCAGAATGTTTCTGCTTCACTCAGTGACTCACCTGACATTAATATGTCCTATTCAGAATATTCTTTATTATCGACCTTTCATGTATCTCCCAGTCTTTGACCTGCGTGTGTTCAAACATCTGAAGCTGTCTGTGTTGTACTTAGTGATCAAACACGAGGAGTTTTAAAGGTGAGGGGCGGTTGGCGGCGGCCTCCCTCTGCAGCTCTTAATGGAGCAGAAACCCCCCACACCTTTTTTCATTTTTCTCCTTCACCTCCCATGAGCCTCCTCTGCCACTGCCACGCCTGATGAGACGGCTTTGGGGCCCCTTCATCAGATAACACTGAAGTCTCTGAGAGGGGCGGCCTTCGTTGTCAACAAACGTTCACGTACGAACAAAACAAAAAAAGCTAAATGTGCAGGATCAACAGATTTGAAAATATTTGACTTAAAGGAATAGTCCAGCATTTTTAAGAAGCATGGTTGTTGGGAGTTACATGATAAGATTGATAACTTTCATATCTATATATTGGGCATCTCCTGGAGGATAGTACTGCCTATTCATGTTGGGGAATGCTGGTGCTGGGAGACAGAATCAGGCGAGATGTTTCCCCCTCTTTCCAGTCTTTGTACTCAACTTACCTGCTGCCAGCTAATCATCTAACTGCTCAAAACAACGTCACCCTTTAACTCATTTCCCAGGCATGTGTTTTATCATATACAACATGTCGATTCCAGCCAAGAAAGCGATTCAACCGCTGAAAGAAAAATGTTTCTGACACCTGCTGATGTACAATGAACAACGTTGTGTTGTTGCACGACACATGACGTCCACATGTATTCTAATCAAACCTTCTTGTTGTGGTTATGGCTCATGTTGTAGCTCCACCACCAGATCAGGCAAAAACCACAATTTCCAAGAGATTTATCTTCCTCCACCCTTGTGGTGCACCAAATGGCAGCCAGTGGGGGATCTAACTCCAACCAGCCATTTGTAGAAAACAAAGCCGCAGAACAGCACCACATGTTTCACAGTCACATAAGGTAACGTCGGCTTGAATGTGTTTGCACAGCAACAGCTCAAGTCATTATTTCTAAATAGGCAAAATTTACTGTATAATATATAAAATGCATCAAAGAGACCTCAGCTGTGTTCGCAGATGTACGCCAACATGGCCTGAAACTACACATGTATTTCACCTCTTTCCCCTGCCAGCACGGGGGGGCATAGAACCTGTCAGATAAAAACACACTCGTATGTATCGTGCTGTACCAAAGCCATGGAAATTGGCTGTCAGGTGTCCAATAAGTACTTTCGCATGTCTGAAAAAAAGGGTGACCTTTCAGGCAGAGCTGCTTTTCCCCTCTGCTCTGTTGCTATGAGATAAAAACCACGTCAAATATTCTCTTATTTTTATATCAGGACACCTGAGTTTATTATTACTCTCCCATAGTTGTGTGTACTCTTGTTTGCATAGAACAAAGGCCGTGCAATGATCCTATATAGCACAATACACCTGCTGGTGTGTGAGGAGATGCTTTTTTTTTACTCTGAATGAATTTCTTTGAACTCCCTTTCAAATAACACCGAGCTTTGTCGAGCCAGAAAACATAAAGTGGGCTGCGTTTTTATATAACCAGCTTCAAACGCTAATAATCCACATTCCTGCACTAATGTTCCTCCAGAGTTCAAAGAGTACCATTTTCTCCCTCTGGGGTTATGCTGTGTCGTACTGCGGGGCTTAGAGAATATGAAACTACATGTGCATGAAGTCCATTGATCTCTCTCGGATTCAAATGAAATGGTCGACTGCACAGCTGAAATCTCTCCGTACAGTGGGAAGCTGAAGTATTAGTACACAAACTACACTCACATTAAAACATCTGTGTGCAGGATGGAGTCGTCGCAGCTCCTCCAGCCTGTGACAGAGACACACTGAGGGGAACGTCTATCTCAACGGCTCTTTAAAGAGAGACGTGTACTTAAAGTAGAGGAAGGAAGACAAATAGATGTGGGAGTCTGAATAATAACAATTATTGTGTATTCATTAGAGACTAGGTGGGTTTGTGCCACAATGGTTCCACAAAGATGAATCATTAGTTTCTTTACAAAGTGCACAATGCTGCTCTGACTCACATGAGGATGAAAAACAATGAGGCTCTCTGGTTTACTTACATGTGATATTAAATCATCATCTTGGCCGCGGGGATAATCTTTGTGTCTCCACGCCTCCAGCCACAACGACGGAGGTCTGGACAAAGTAGAAAAAGGGAACTGATGCTGAGGCCTTTTGTCATTATTCAAACCTGTCACTTCTCTATTGTGCAGAAACAAACCGTTTATTATTGTACCACAACGCTTGAGACAATGTGCAAACAAGACTGGATAACAAATGAATCAATCATCAGCACAACTTTGGTGCCTGATCTTGTTTTAAACTGCGGCCGGACATATCTCAGCAGATCACACAGACAAACTTGTGATACAACTTGAGGCGGTCACTTTGTTGGACGGCTTGGCCCAGCAGACTACTGAATTGTTTGTTTGTTTATTTTAATGGGTCACATGCAATATTAAAGATGTACACTGTGTCCTAATTCTCGGAAAGACGCAGGCGATGAAGGCGGGTCCTCCAGAGGACCTGAGGGCCAGGCTGAACCTTTACACCCTCCACACACGAGCCAATGCAACACTGACAGTCCATTACATCGCTCTACGTGTAGCACTAGAAGGTTGTCCTGTGAAGGCTGTCAGAGGTTAGCAATGGGATTAGTTTAGTTTAGCGCAAATCGTGGCGTATGTGGTGGTCGCCTGTGAAGCCTCCGTCTAAATAAACTACTGCAGGAAGTATTATTGGAGGCCAACCTGGAGGTTAGCATTGTCAACAAAAAGCCAAATCCCATTGGACTTTGTAAGGCCCCCAAGCTCTGAATCAAACCCGGGACGTTGCAGTTTAACGGCTGTCACCACTCGGCTCCCACTTTCATGATTTTTGAAGCGCAATCGTCAGGAGTAGAGCTAACGCTACGCTATAATCGAACCACTAAGCTAAAGGCCACTTGTTAGCACTTGTTTTAAAGTCTCTTAAGAGTGTTACACACAGATCTTATTTCAGGCATCCAACCAAAAACCAATTGACTTTGAGACGAGGGAATCGGAAGTGCAAAATGCAAACTCATTATAACTCATTCCTGCAGCCGAGCATCCAGAGGTGTGTTGTGTTGTATCACAACAAACTTTAAATCTTCATTTCTTCCATTGTTCCAAAAGCATTTCCCCCCAAAAAGAGCAGTTTCTCTCTGATTTTCCTTTTATAGATTTCTAGATTCTGTTGTTACAATATGTCTGAATACCAACATGTGTGCACTGGTGAAAGATGATGGCAAAACACATTTGCTGCGCCGTTTGCAGAGTGGTGCTGTCAGCATGGCGCTGGTTGCCTCCCTCTCTGTCCTGCTACACTGTGGACCTTTCAGCCGCCCCTCTCGAGGGCCCCCATCCCTTGCAAAGCCCTCCTACTCTCTATTGTTCTTGTGTAGGTGCTTTGTTTGAGGCCTTCCCTTATCAGATGTGCAGCTCCAGCTCTTCTATTTATAAGCATCTCAAATATCTCCCTCGCTGACTTCCTCTGCCCGGCTGCTCCAACAAATAAAAAAGGAATATTGAATGTATGATATTAAGCTAATCGTCTGACAAATCTACGAGCCGTGTCTGCTTCCATCACATATCACCATCCTCTCTTTACTCCCTGGACATTCCCCGCTGCCTGCCAGCAGCCCTGTTTATTGCCCTTTTTAATGCATTGTGGGAGGTTTGTGTGGAGGTAGAGTTGAGGTGGCCGCCCTCGTCTGGAAGCTTTCTTTTGTGGGAGGTCTACATTTACCGCACAGGATTTTCTAGAGACGTACAAACTTTAACAGACGACAGCGTCGGACATACCGCCCTTTCCCGCACTGAGCTGGAATCAAGACATTGTTAGAGCATGATCCATTGTCCTTATGCTCCTCGTGTGCACGTTGTTTATGTGTTTAAGGTGGTGGCGGGACGACTTGTGTGAGCATAGTGAGGTCATGCAGAGGTGGGACTCTATGTTTATAGCCAACACATGGAGGACCTTGGGTAGGATGAACGAACCACAAGGGTGTCATTACACAGCTTTTCTTACATCAGCCACATTTCCTTCACACCCAAAAACACATGACTGTAGCGAAAACAAAGAATATACGTCCAGCCCGTCCAGAATCACAAAGACAGATTGACTGTTAGAAAAGCGTCACCGCAAAAAAATCTCCTGGGTTTGTCCGGGTGACATTTGAACTTGAGCCACTCTGCTGCAGCTATGCAGGAGAGCGCAGGCTTACCCCGCGAGTGTAAGAAAGCCTGAGTACATGCATGGGCCTCCTTGTGCTTCCAATCAGATAAGAGTGAGTCCAGGGAGCAGGCATGGAGCATTCCTCTGCCGCCGCACACAAGGCAGCTTTTGTCTGCCCTTCATATCTTTGGCCGCTCTTTCAGTGGCGACGCAGGATGCATGCTGCGCATTGGATGAAGAGGCCATTCGTCACTTGCACCTGAATGGATCACACGGAAAGATGACGTGATTAGAGATGACGTTAATATATAATGCGCCAGGCAGCCGGAGTATGTGGCGTTAGATGGCGGGGAGAGAGTATATCCCGGCCTGTATACAGAGGTGGGATCAAGTCTTCGTCCTAAACAAGTTATGCATACTGAATTATTATAAAACAAAATGTGTACATCAACCAAATTATTCAGCGCTCATTAACATAACGCTTTATTTATTCATCGTCCTCTCCTGCAACTTGACATACTTGATTACAGTATGTTCAAGTCTAAGTGAAGTCTTTGATTGTGTCCGCACCTCGCCTCGATGCATTATGTTATCAATAAGCTTTAACGCCTCTGCATTTATTATTTTATTGAGAGAGTCCATCACAAAGTGTGTGTGTTACACTACAATACAAATCAAATCAAATCAAATCAAATTTATTTGTATAGCCCAATATCACAAATTATACATTTGTCTCAGTGTGCTTTACAGACTGTACAGGTTACAACATCCTCTGTCCTTAGACCCTCGCATCGCACAAGGAAAAACTTCCTAAAAGAAACCCCAAAATTAAAGGGGAAAAAATGGAAGAAACCTCAGGGAGAGCAACTGAGGAGGGATCCCTCTCCCAGGACGGACAGACGTGCAATAGATGTCGTGTGTACAGGATAAACAACATAGTACAAATACAACATTTGACAGAAATTATGTTGTGTTGGAAAAAAAAAAAAGAAATAGAAAGTTTGGATGAATCCAGGAAAATGTCAATAAGGCTTCCCGGTGTCCAGCAGGACCAGGTCAGCAGGCGCTGTCACGATTCATGATCCTGACGTAAACTTTATCAGTGGCAACCTGCCACATGAGAGACAGACACTCCGGGGATGATACCCCGGATGGTGAGTTAGTAACATATATTTACATAAATGCATACAGATAGAGAGGGAGAAGAAGAGAGGGAGAAGAAGAGAGAGGGAGAGAAGGAAGAGAGCAGGGAGGTGTCCCCCGGCAGTCTAAGCCTATAGCAGCATAACTAGGGGCTGATCCAGGGCAAACCTGAGCCAGCCCTAACTATAAGCTTTATCAAAAAGGAAAGTCTTTAGCCTACTCTTAAATGTGGAGAGTGTGTCTGCCTCCCGAACACAAACTGGAAGCTGGTTCCACTGGAGAGGAGCTTGATAGCTGAAGGCTCTGGCTCCCATTGTACTCTTAGAGACTCTAGGAACCACAAGTAACCCTGCAGTCTGGGAGCGTAATGCTCTAGTTGGTTTATAAGGTACTATGAGATCTTTAAGATATGCTGGAGCCTGACCTTTAATTGATTTGTAAGTCAGGAGAAGGATTTTGAATTCTATTCTGTATTTTACCGGGAGCCAGTGCAGAGCAGCTAATACAGGAGTAATATGATCCCATTTCCTTGTTCTAGTCAATACACGTGCCGCTGCATTTTGGATCAACTGAAGAGTCTTAACCGACTTTTTTGGACAACCTGATAACAATGAGTTGCAGTAATCCAGCCTTGAAGTAACAAATGCATGGACTAGTTTTTCTGCATCATTTTGAGACAGGATGTGTCTTATTTTTGCAATGTTACGTAGATGAAAGAAGGCAGTCCTTGAGATTTGTTTTATGTGGGAGTTAAACGACAGATCTTGATCAAAGATGACGCCAAGATTCCTTACAGTGGTGCTGGAGGCCAAGTTAATGCCATCCAGAGCTTCTATGTCATTAGAAAATGCGTTTCGGAGGCGTTTAGGGCCAAGTATAATAACTTCAGTTTTGTCTGTGTTTAACATCAAAAAGTTGCTAGACATCCAAGTTTTTATGTCCTTAAGGCATGCTTGAAGTTTAGCCAATTGATTGGTTTCATCTGGTTTAATTGATAGATATAATTGGGTATCATCCGCATAACAATGAAAGTTTATAGAGTGGTTCCTTATAATATTGCCCAAAGGAAGCATATATAAGGTGAATAGAATCGGTCCAAGTACAGAACCCTGCGGAACTCCGAGACTGACTTTGGCTGTCATGGAGGATTTATCGTTAACAAGTACAAATTGAGATCGCTCAGATAAATAGGACTTGAACCAGCTTAGTGCGGTTCCTCTTATGCCAACACAATGTTCCAGTCTCTGTAGTAGAATGTCATGATCAACAGTGTCGAAAGCAGCACTGAGGTCTAACAAGACAAGAACAGAGACGAGTCCTTTGTCTGAAGCCAATAGAAGGTCATTGGTAACTTTCACCAGTGCCGTCTCTGTGCTATGATGAACTCTAAATCCAGATTGAAAAACCTCAAATAAACTATTATTATGTAAAAAGTCACACAACTGTTTTGCGACTGCTTTCTCAAGGATTTTAGCGAGAAAGGGAAGATTAGATATCGGCCTATAGTTGGCTAAAATCTCTGGATCAAGACCAGGCTTTTTAAGAAGTGGTTTTATTACAGCTACTTTAAAGGATTTTGGTACGTAGCCAGATAATAAAGACAGGTTGATCATATTTAATAACGAAGTGTTAATTAAGGGTAAAACTTCTTTAAACAGTTTAGTTGGAATCGGGTCTAAAAGACAGGTTGATGGCTTAGACGATGAGATTGTTGAAGTTAGTTGGTTAAGGTTGATTGGAGTAAAACAGTCTAGATATATTTCAGGAGTTACAGATGTTTTTAAAATTCCAACAGTTGAAGTTAAGTCATTACCAATTGAGGTCAGGAGGAGATTAATTTTGTCTCTAATAATTATAATTTTATCGTTAAAGAAACTCATAAAGTCGTCACTACTGAGAGATATAGGAACAGAAGGCTCTGTAGAGCTGTGGCTCTCTGTCAGCCTGGCTACAGTGCTGAAAAGAAACCTGGGGTTGTTCTTATTTTCTTCTATTAAGGAAGAGTAATAAGCTGCTCTGGCATTACGGAGAGCCTTCTTATACGTTTTAAGATGATCTAACCAGACTAAACGAGATTCTTCCAATTTAGTGGAACGCCATTTACTTTCAAGATTTCTCGACTTTTGTTTTAGTTTGCGGATTTGTAAATTAAGCCATGGAGCTTTCTTTTTCTGTACAATACATCTTGAGGTGCTGAGTTCTCGCCATATATCACTCAGCTGAAGCTCCACGAGGTTAACGGTCTCTTCTGGGACACACAGGGGGGGGGGAACAGGTGTCATTATATCTGGAACGCTCTCGGGCATTTCTGACTTTCTACACCTGGATACATTCAATTCAAAGCAGGTATGTTGTATAAGTAGAAACAGTTGAATGTGAAGGACCACCCCCGTAGTGAATAACATCTGTGACTCAAATTAACTTTCATTTTAAGTTACAGTCCTTGCTGCTCAAATTCTTTAAGTTTCATTTTCTGAGCTACAGTTTTTTGTCACTCAATGCTCATATGCATGTATATACTATATCTTCTTAACTGTGTTGTTTCATATGCACGATACTGTTCCCTACATGAGTCTGTACACTGAACATATTCAATAAAAACAACCAGCAATTTAGTATTCCCCAACCAATCAACAATCTGTATCCACGTTTATCATTCTGCTTCTTAATGTGACTCTAAGCTGCTGATCTCCATCTGTTCAACCTAAAGCTGAAAGTTTGTCCTTTTATCAAATTGCTCAAAACTATTTCTGTTTATGTCGTTGCCCTTCTGAGTTCTGGCTGATGGATTGAATTGTCATGCAAAGTGTTTCCATCCCATTAATATCTGATGTCATGTGTTGGCATTTCTCCTCGCCACAATTAGAGGCACCATAAATAATATCTCGTTGTGTCTAACGGCTTGTTTACTGGATGTGTCTTGGTGCAGAGTTTGATGTATGGCTCTTTAAACCGTGCGCTGCACCACACGGGCACACATTCATCACACTGATCATTTCATAAATACTCCAGCTGCTGTACAAACGGTTTCTCTGATACAGACAGACAGGCAGACAGACAGGCAGGCAGACAGGCAGACAGACAGACAGACAGGCAGACAGACAGACAGGCAGACAGACAGACAGGCAGACAGACAGACAGGCAGACAGGCAGACAGACAGTTACACAGATAGACAGACAGGCAGACAGAGAGACAGACAGGTAGGCAGACAGACAGACAGACAGACAGACAGGCAGACAGACAGACAGACAGGCAGACAGGCAGACAGACAGGCAGACAGTTACACAGATAGACAGACAGGCAGACAGAGAGACAGACAGGTAGGCAGACAGACAGACAGACAGACAGACAGACAGACAGACAGACAGGCAGACAGTTACACAGATAGACAGACAGGCAGACAGAGAGACAGACAGGTAGGCAGACAGACAGACAGACAGAGAGGCAGGCAGACAGGCAGGCAGACAGACAGAGAGACAGACAGGCAGGCAGACAGGCAGACAGACAGGCAGGCAGACAGACAGACAGACAGACAGACAGGCAGACAGACAGGCAGACAGGCAGACAGACAGTTACACAGATAGACAGACAGGCAGACAGAGAGACAGACAGGTAGGCAGACAGACAGACAGACAGACAGGCAGACAGACAGACAGACAGGCAGACAGGCAGACAGACAGGCAGACAGTTACACAGATAGACAGACAGGCAGACAGAGAGACAGACAGGTAGGCAGACAGACAGACAGACAGACAGACAGACAGACAGACAGACAGGCAGACAGTTACACAGATAGACAGACAGGCAGACAGAGAGACAGACAGGTAGGCAGACAGACAGACAGACAGAGAGGCAGGCAGACAGGCAGGCAGACAGACAGAGAGACAGACAGGCAGGCAGACAGACAGAGAGACAGACAGGCAGGCAGACAGCATGGTTTTACAGCAGGGGTTCTTTCTGGGATGAACCCATCATTCCTTACTTCAAAGAGAGCAATGCATTCTGGGGCAAACTGCAGGATTTTGCTGTTGTGTAACAAGGGGTGTTTCTAGGATTTGTGCGAAAGGGAAGCTGTGTGTGTGTGTGTGTGTGTGTGTGTGTGTGTGTGTGTGTGTGTGTGTGTGTGTGTGTCTGGGTGAATGCACTTGATCTGATAAATTACAGTGTGCTCTTGCACTGATTATCTGGGGGGTATTTTCCATACAAGGTTTGATATAATATATGTTGTGTGCCAACAAAGCAGGGACCTTTATCTTCAGTTTAAGGGGAATCTAAAAGCTGTGCGTGTTTACCTTTTCACCATATAAAGACCTGACAAATAAGTGCATATTAATGCTTTTACTTTATGTTTATGCATTCACTCATTGATTACCTTGATCCTGATTTCTTAAAAGCTCTTTTCCTTTCTGGAGTGAGGCTGCTGTTTTCTGAAATCATCTTAATGAACTTCCACCAAAGTGAAGACGTGCACATGACAGATTTATCTGGAGTCCACCATGTTGTTGGTGCAAGCCAGTGAGGAGTATAGGATGAGACAGTGGTGTTGCCAAATAGCAGGCATCTGGATTGAGTTTCAACCCGTTGGGGGTGCAGATAGTGCTCGCCAAACATGCTACACAACTCTGATTAGAACCAGAGGGGCGGTTCTTGCACTTAAGTGCACTCATTTTCATGCACGCTTGTCAAAAGGCCAGTTTAAATAACATGTAGCTGAGGGAGAAGAGAGCTTCCACGCTGGTCTGTGGTAGGGGCAGGGAAAGCTTCATTTACTGTGAGAAGCCAGTGCTGATTGATCCACATGTGTTTCTCTCTGTTTCTGTTCCCTTCAAGAAGAACCTTTGAGGGCTTGGTCTGAATATGTAATTTAGGTTTTAATTCACTTCATTGTGGGCAGCATTTCTGCTCAGAACAGAGGCAACCAATTAGTTTGCATGTTAGCAAAAGGAATATGGGACAGATGGTGTTGTGTAAACAGTTTAATTGAACCAGCGCTGCAGTAAAACATCTTCATCAAGCTCGCCAGTGAGAACAAACAAGTACAAGGTGACATAAAAGTGAGATGTCACCTTGCTGCAAGCTGGCACACACACTCACAATATTCCTTCTTTTCATCCAGAGTGTACCCTCGAATTACCAAGCATTAGCTCCTGGATCCTTTGCACAGGGGGGCGGGTGCGCACTGAGCTACTGTTCTGCTGGAATACAGGATGGCAGGTTCTTTTGAAAAGCTCACCACATGATGTCCACATGATACAAAAACGCACTGCAGCGCGAACCCACAATGGCCACAGAGTTTACTAGCTGTGTGGGAGCTGATGAGAGCAGACTGTGAGTGTTGGCAGCTGCCATGGTGGTCCCAGCGACTCAACAGCGACATCCATCAGGCTTTGAGCAGACTAAAGAGGCTGAATGTGGGATTTCGGCTAAAGCCTGGCTACGTGTAGAGGATTTCTGACACGTTGAGCGCCGTATGGTTCGCCTTACAGTAGACTCTCACCTTCAATGTGTTTGCCCCGCCCCGCAGAGGCATCTGTGTTCTTCTGTGTTAAAGGCAAGATCCCCCACCAGAGGAACTTTCACAATACTTTTTTATTTTAAGTGGCTGCAAGCAAAAAGAAGTCTGATTGTATAGAAGTCTATGAGAAAAGCAAATTTCCAATCAGGCGTTGGATAAACTGACAACATATGGGAAGTCTAAATGGTTACTTTTCACATAAAAACATTTAAAAATGTAATAAAAGTGACATATTAATGTTAAACCTGACTTTTTAGCAGCACCCAGACGCAATGCATTGTGGGGCAGTTGAGCAGTTGCAGCAAGCTCATGCTGCAGTTTGCTAAAGTAGTATTCACCCAGGCATTTGTTTTGCGCACACAAAATCCACATACTCAATGTATTCGATTGTACGTTACTGAGAATAGTATGAATAGGACGTCACAGTCTCTGCTTGCTGTATACTACAACATGCTGTTAGAATATGTCTCTTTGTCTCCCGCCCTCAGCAATAAGTTGTCAGGGGGAAAGAAGCTTGTATGCTGCTCTAGTAATGTAAAGGTATGTTCCTTTCTAAAAGCTTAAACAGGCTCTCAGTTAAAGTGGAGATCTCAGGTGACAGGGAAACAAAACATGGGACAGCTGAGCCGCTCGTGAAACATTGTGTGCTCGGACAGAATGTAGGATAACATTTTAACAGCTGCTCCTGTCCTGAGAAAACACAACTTGAAAGTGCCAACACCCCATCACAGACCCCCCCTACATCCAGTTTGCACTGTGCACAGCACTGCTGATGTACTGCTGTAGGGGGGGGGGGGGGGGGGGACACAAAGGCTTTGTCAGGGAAAGCTGATGGACTTATGTGAAGGTCTGGGGGCATGAGAGCCAGGCCAAGACTCACATACTGTACCCACAGGCCTCGTGACCACAGAGGCTCTTTTTAGATTTGTGCTTCTCGCTCTTGTTCCCTTCGGGGAGGATTTCTTCGATCCTTTCCCACAGCCTCCATGTGAGGGTCTTAGTTAGGAGGAAGACAGAGAGCGCTACACGCAGCTGTACCTCCCACCCACTGAACTTTGACTGTGGAGGCTTTTAATGAACTGCCGCAAATAAATGACTGATATTTACGTCCATCGTACAATCGCTCAAAGGTGACACGATAACCTTCATGTGAACTCACTTGGAAAATCTTCCAAAATAACTGAATAAGTCGGCATTGAAATACTTTATTACTCTCACATGCATCCTATGAAATATTTACAGCCATCACAAAAGCATTGTAGGAGGAGGAGAGGAAGCACGTTGTGTCTCAGGCCCAAACGTCCTGTTTGAATCATCGATGCTCCTGGCGTCTGGCACAGAACGTGTTTCTTATCCAACAAAGTTTGGGAAGAGTGCGAAAAGTCTGCTGACCTTGAAATGAACCGGCAGATTCTATCTGCGGCAACTGGTCACATTCTCGCCCTTTCACCAGTGGTGGCCATGGATACGGGCGTCTTTGTTGGTTAGTGGCCATCAAAGACTTCAAAGACAGAGCTGTGGACACTTTGGCTTTGCGACTGACCACTTGACCCTCGGACGCCCCTGCTTGTGGAGCGCTCTAATAGGAAATGGACTAAAGATTACTCCCATCGCAGTCAGTCAGGGGATAAAAAAAAGGGCTTTGCACCAGTGGATATTAGCCTTTGTAGCACGAAGAGAGAAGAATACACAGGACGTCCAGAGATAAATGCTGGTGTGGTGGTCCTTCACATTCAATTAATACTGACTTTGGGTGGCATGGATGCTACTTTGAAGAGTCCAGACTTTGGGTTCTGTTATTTCTTGCCTTTGAAAAGGGCATCAGAGACAAGGAGTAAATGACAATCGGGCTAAACAGCTCTGGTCAAAATGTCATCTTTAATGTCAGCATTGACGCAATCGTGAACAGGATTTGATTAGCAGTGGACGCGAGTCTTTTCTCTTCCCCTTCGGTGACCTTCACCTCCCTGTTTGTGTCGTTCTCTTAGGGCAAGAAGAAAGCTGTTTCACACCCATCATCACACAACCTTTGCCAAAAACTGAGCAGGTTTACGTTTGGTAATACAAGTCCAACTGTATCCAACTGTATGACTAATAGGATGAAAAATACATTCAGTTTGATTTGTTCTATTGAGGCCAGATTCCTGGCATCATCCCTCGGTAGAGTTTCCTCTATAGTCTGCCATTTGCTCGCAGCGCCAAAGCAAACAGTGTGAAGAAAAGCTCAGCAGATTTAGTAATGCAAAACAATTTTACGGCGTTGAAATTGCTCTTTAAAGAAATGTAGTTTTATGAAATATAGTGGCTAACTTCAACCCAGTCCTCACAACGAGATACACTCAAGCATTTACAACCGTAGATCATCTGGATTTCTATTGAGACGTACAATCAAATACATTCCAATGAAATTAGCGACTACAGAAGCTTTTCTCTTGCAGGATCACGTTCAATCATTCCAACTTCCTGTTTGCTTGAGGAACTCTTGCATGTAAAGACGTTTCTCCCCACATGACAACAAAGGTGTGAAGGCCTGATGTTTTCTAGATAAGGTAAAAGGTTCATTTTACCACCAGCAGCCAAGTTAGGATCGCACCCACTTCCCAGAGACAAAGGAGAACACCAGGAGAGCGGATGAATGACGTCTAATGCCCTCTTCCAATCCTGTAATCACTGTAAACACACCCATACAAGGCTCATTTCCAATGTAGGCACCCTGCTGTCATCAGAGCCAAATAAAGCAAACACAAACTACAACCAAAGTTCTGCTCCTTAAATGTTTCCACCGCTGCGATTTGTTTGTGAGCTTTGAAGGAGTGCACACTTTTGTGAGTCGTTGCAGAAATAGCCAGAGATGGATGTGCGTGTTTGGGACCAACCGAGGGAACCGCGGTTAGCGTGCTTGTTGAACTGAGTGGATAAACAGAGGATCCACGAGGACATGTCCTGCCACAATAATGACCAAGAAAAGGGCTCTGTTTTCATTTAAGTCCCAAAATGAAAATCCTTCTCAGACATCAAACTATGCTGTTGGCTCGCCTCCCCTGTGCGCTTCTCTCTCTACGTTTTGTAAAAACCTCCCCGTCTGCGATGAGTCAGACATTCATCGTCCACTAGCGAGAGTGCAAATTCACAAACAAGTCATCTTATGATGTTAGGAATCAAACAACGTCCTCTGGGCTGTGGACGGATATACCAGAGCCCGTGAGCAAATCAGATGCTATACATGTGATAACATCCTGCGCTATTATAACTCCACAAAGCACATACTGTCCTTTATGTGCTGAGGTGTTGCATATGTTTGCTGTACGTAATGCACTTGACACAGAGCCCTTCACGGCTTACAGCAGATTTAACTGTGCGGGCGCCCTGAAGATTTAAACAAGAGCGTGCACAGCAAGTTGGAGTTTAAGCTCGGAGCCAAACTTTGCAGGTGCAGCAGCGGGGGAGGAGCTACACGGTGGGGCGTCTGCTTGATTAGTTTGTTCATGCAATAAAAACTCTCACTTTCTCCGGGGAAGAAGTTCATTATTATCTCAGTTTGAGGCTGTTTTAGAGTTTATTTTGTAACTGTGGACGGAGACTGAGGACACTTAAAAAGAAGAAAGAATTGTGTTTGATGTTTGATGTTACTCTGCAGCGAGGTTTAGTAGATTTCACTGAAACAAGCTAAAAGATGCTAAAGCTCTGTAGAGCTCAGGGGCTGCAGGTCATTCTCTGCGGGTCACTGTGAGCGACATTAAAGGGGACAAATCAAGATCATTCTCAGGTTCATACTTGTATTTTGGGTTTATTATACACAAGGCTGGGTCAGGACCAAAAGAACGAGATCGTTCATGTGTTTTCTCAGACGGGTGGCGTCTCCCTTAGAGATCGGGTGAGAAGCTCAGCCATCAGGAGACTCGGAGTAGAGCCGCTGCTGCTTTACGTTGAAAGGAGCCAGTTGAGGTGGTTCATCTAGTAAGGAGCCACCTGGGCGCCTCTCTAGGGAGGTGTTCCAGGCACGTCCAGCTGGGAGGAGACCCCGGGGAAGACCCAGGACTCGGTGGAGAGATTATATCTCCTCACTGGGAACGCCTCGGGATCCCCCAGTCGGAGCTGGAGGATGTGGCCCGGAGAAGGGGAGTTGCTGCCCCCGCGACCCGACCCCGGATAAGAGGTAGACGATGGATGGATGGTATAAATTAAAGACCTGTATTCAGCCTCTGTCTGATTCCGTTTAAGCGCCTGTCACTTTAAGCCCTCCTAAAAAAGCTGATTGATTCTCAAACCGTTGCAGACACTCAGATTTTGGGGAGATCGGCTCGTAGAATCCCATATTTCCCATAACAAACTGACTGTGTTGTCTTATTTCACAGTTTGTGGGTTGGGAGGGACTTAAGATATCCAAAAAGTGTTTTTTTAATGACATGTCCCTTTTAAAAGAACCGCACGTGATGGAGGAGCTTACACTTTTGCATATTGGTCAAAGTCATTTCAGTTCTTTTGGAATTTCTGTCATTGTTGTTATTGGAAGCACAACTACTAACAAGTGATCACTACTGATGTCCATGTGCATCTAAACTTGTATTGTTTTACAGCAGCCCTAATCAGAGCGAGTTTGGAGTGGGATGGGACAGCTGGCTGTTTTGACATCAGTTGACACGGCTCTGTGTGAAGCTGGAGGGATGAGTCTGTGACGGGTTCTGGTCAAAGGCTCAGTGGAGTCTCTGGCTTCGGCCTAAGCACTGTCCCGATTGCATTCCTCAGGGGCAAGCTGTCCAACATTATCTCTGCTCACTCCGACGGAGGCCCCTGAAGCCACAAAGGACTCGCTGTGTCGGCCTCTCCTCACCCTGGCCTCATCAGGAGGAGACGCCCGACTTCAGAGGTGCCTAATTATGCCGACGCCAAAGGATGCACCTGCGGACAACAGGTGTTTATCTCCTTAGTCTGCGAGAAACATTCCTTTATTCTGAAGGAAAGCGTCCCGGGCCTTGGCAGAAGCTGAGATTTATTATGTGACACGTACGAATTACGTCTCACTTGGAATTCCAAACAAGGACATTTCTGCTGAAGGGCATCAGAAGTATTCGCTCCTTCCCTTCATTGAACTTGTTTGAATAACTTAATGCAAGCAAGCACATGCAGCACGCTCGCACACCGGATAGTGGTGAGGCTGAATTAATGATCTCCTTTGGCAGATGTGCGTATCAGGGGGAGTGTCGTGACTAAACCGGTGGAGTCAGTCTTCAAAGGAAAGCCACGTTCTGGGAATCTGCAGGTGTGTAATCTAACATCTTTGATAGAAAGAAAAGTGGAAGGAGTGTCTGTGTGAGGGCTGCTCGGGGGGGGGGTGTAACATTTCTGTGTGGAGGATTAGGGTTGTTTGAGGGGAGATAAGACACTGCGGGATCACAGCGCTGTTAAATGTATCTGCCAGAGCCAGCCGCGGAGCAGCAGCAACGCAGAGACGCTGCCAACATTCCTGGGCATCAACACCAGCTGAAGGCCCCCCCCCCCCGCTGCCAAAACTTAGACAACACCTGATAACATTGTAGCTCACTGTAGCCTCTCACACCACTACACCGTCAATGGTTTCAGTTTTCAGTTGAGGCATTAAAATCTGCTTTTTGTTGCCGTTTTGAGTATATATATATATATATATATATATATAAAGTTACTTTAACACTTTAACACTGTGTGCATATCTTTGATATTTAACTAGCAAATGCATGATTGTGCTCCTTGTAATTGTCTAGTGATTTTCTTATCAGTCTACATTTAGTCTTTGTGCACATGCTTCTTTCCCTGTTTTCATAGTTGAAAGTCATGCTGATTTATTTCGATGTAGCTGGTTTAATTGAGATTAATCGCAGTATCAGTGTAGAAATACTGTTACAAGTAAAAGTCAACCATGTAGTCTGCACTGTGCTGAATCAGGACTACACACATGACTCAAACTCAAGACAGGATTTGTAAAATGACGAGGACATCTAGTGGTGAAGAGTGGTCAGAAGTCTCAAATAAAAATGTGTCTTTTGAACTTCTCTCCTCTCTCAAGAGCATTTATCTGACATGTAGGGAGTATTTTGGGAGCCAGAATAGGTGCGAGGAAATATATATATTTATAAAAATAAATATATATATTTATAAAAATATATATATATATATTTATAAAAATAAATTAATAAAAATATATATATATTTCTAAAAATAAATTAATAAAAATATATATATATTTCTAAAAATAAATACATATAAATACACATATATATATATATATATATATATATTTATAAAAATAAACTCTGAGCCAGAAATCTCCACTTCAGTAGCACTTACATACACGTGATGCAAACAGATGTTCAAAATCCCCTCTGTAAAAACCTTTGACTCAAATATGTCAACAAAATGAAAGAAGAATTTGGAGCTATTCACATATTTAAAAAGATAATGCGTCGTTGGCATATTTAAACATAACATTTCTGAATAATTGTAAAACCAAACAGAAACCGTCTAAATGTAAGTAATCCACTGGGGAAGTTTCCAGGTGACACGAGTTAAACCTCTGCTCACCTGCAGCGTCTGGTCTTACAGCAGCAGAGCCGTCGGCTGCAGCGGTGCATGCGGTGCATGCAGCGGTGCATGCAGGCTGTGCAGCTGCTGACTACAGGACATGATGTCCGCAGCAGACGACAGGATCCTCTCCACACCTGAGCCGGCACACAATTCAATACCCCCTTTTTAAATGAAAATGTATCGACTGGCACTCATGTCCTGCAGCTATGAGGAATCCTTGTCGGATCCATTATCACAGCAGCTCTTTGAGAAGCGTGGACAGTGAGAAGATTGTGCTCCTCTGGCCCTGTGATCTCCGCACATAATAAAGCTCCTGTTTCTCACTGTGTGCGCAGCTTTCTCTAGGCGCTGGTGTTGCAGGATGTGTTTGATCTTCAGGTATAGGAGAGGTAATATTAAAGGTCGAGGAGAGACGGAGAGATAGTACTGAGGGATGGAAGAAGGGAGAGTGATCGGCTGGATGATGAAATTATAGGAAGTAAAGAGCAACAGGTCAGACAGCGACTTATCTTTACACGCAGGAAACGGCAGGTGACTTACTCCGACTATTATTCATCAATGCTTCATATTGAAATGTCATGTCAGTGAAGGCACACGGGTCAAACTTAAATACAATCTTTATTCAAGGTCATAGACATCTCCCAAAGGTATAATCCAGTAAACAGCAACACAGGCATTTACAATTCAAGGACAAATAATTCACTGTTACGATAACAAGTCGAAGGCGTTTTGCTTCTCGAAGACACGTTTCACCAGCTGTTGCCTTTATATATGTGGACGGCAGACGACAAACCAAATACTCCACAAATATTTCTATATTAGTGAAATCAAATATGTCCATGTCAGCACTGACGGTTATGAAACTAATAGTGATGTTCTGTTCATTCACAGTCTGAGATCCTTTGCCTTTTGTTCCTCGTGTTCAGCAAAGCTTTATGAAATGCACTTAAATAAAATAAATACAGCAATACTTCACTGAATATTTCATCTTTTAAGCAGAATAAATCAATTCACTCTTCTAATACTGAGCAGCGTGCCTGTTTCAGGGCGACGTGAGGACGTAAACACTGTGACTGAACTGTGTTTCCTCACAAAGAACATTTCTGTCCTCGTTAGAAAGATGTAAATCACCTTTGAAAGTTTTATTGTGACCCTAGTATAAAGTTTATTATATTCTCTTCGCTTCATCCGACAATATAATAATAGTTTAGACTCAAAGTGAGTTTGAGTTTCGTGTAAACATCTGGTTTTAAAGTAGAGAAAGCATCCCTGCCACACTGACACTTAACAACATTTCACTCAATAGATCCATTAAAGTATTTATGTACCGTCTTTGTTTAGGACAACCTACAGTGTGATGTTAAAACAAAAAAAGATGGCAGGTGATATTAAGACATGGCACTCGAGGACTCGCTCACTGAACAGTCCCTGTGACGCCGCACACTCTCCAGGCATAGATACGGTGTTTGCGTGCTTCATCCTCACAACTCCACAGAGTAACGACAAAGCACGACACAAGCAGCTACTGTTAAGTTACATCACTAACTAAATGCTGTCGGTGTGAACATTTCTCGGTACTTGCTACAGTGTTTTATATATATATATATATTGTGATCCTGTACTAAAAAGTGCCACATTTAAAACTGGCAACATTCATTAAACAACTCCTAAAAGGCCCGATTAGTGGAACTGACTTCAATCTTTTTTAACATGCAAACAGAAGCTCAACATTATTCTTTCTTTTGTGTTTCTGAGTAGGTTCCAGTTCACCAGCTGTACACGTCAGGCTACATGTGTGACAGTAAGAACCAGTTTCCTGCACAGGAATAAATTCACTTCTTATTTAACTCAACTGGACCAATTTCCTGAAGAAAGATTAAAGTTCCTCCAGGACTAAACGGCTTAAATTAAACCTTTATTTTGAAAGTAGAGACACTTGAACAATTTGGACTCTTGAGTACTTTTCATGCGTCCATTGACCTCCACTAAAGGAGGTTATGTTTTCAGTTTCTCTGCTTCTCAGCTGGACTAAACTACTTCCCTGAAGCTTGGTGGAAGAGTCTCGCACGGGTCAAGGAAGAACTCGCAGATCTGAGTCACACGGCGGATAAACGCTTTATTTGTTCTCTTATTGAACCGGCCTTGGCAGCGGTTCGTGCGCTCCGCGTGCCCTTCTAGTTGTGTCTTATTGTGGGATTCTTGTAAGCAGTTTGAGCTGCCATGAGCACCTTGAGTTACAGGTGATTAATATGAACCTGGTCAGTGAGAGCTGAGTGCACGCTCACTGGAGGACAGCTGACTCGTTCGTCCAGGACTTTGTATTAATTCATTTGACTTTATTTCACCAGGAAGGTCCCTCTGAGATACACAATTATTCATTGAATTATTAAAATTTTAAATATAATTCTGGTTTAATTCAAACCCTGTGCAGGAAACTGGACCTTTAGAGTTGCTACTATAATATTAGCTTGCTAGATCACCGCTACTAGAGTCAATTCTAGGCTACTCTGTTATCAGAATGTGTTTTTTGAGTCGTTTGTTTCAATTGCATAACAATTTCATATTTTCCACGAGATGAGAGAGTTGGATTCCAGGTTGCAAAAATTCTTTAAGACCCTTCCAGTCACAGACGGGACACGCAGCTTTGGAGGAGTGGCGAGAGCTGGTGTTGACTTGTACCTGTTGGGCCAATGAGAGCTGCAGCAGGCAGCGAGGTCTCGTCTCACCCCCGAGATATAATTACGCCTCTGCACAAGTTCATTATGCTTTCTCGTTCTCTTTACCTCAAGAGATTAAGCCCGACACCGACACTCAAACTCAAATGTTGGTCCTTGTAGGCCTGTAATGAGCCTGCATCCATTTAAAGTTGGAATAACAAATGTTTAATGGCTGTTTGCTCAACTTGCTGAACACTACATGAGCTCATTAGCTGCAATTAACCACCATCTGGCCACACGCTGTGTAATCTTTGGGGACATCAAGTCTGTTCTCCCTTTCAATTATCAGGCATCAGGGTTTCCTGGTGTATCCCCATAACCCAGGAGGAATGCTTCGGCATACAGCGCCGGCTCCCTGAGGAACTGAAGGTGCTAAAGGGATTAATACCTTCACAAAATAACTGAACATTTAAATAGTAATGTAAATATGAGATTAAAGCCAGGGTGGGGTGTGTACTTTAGAAACAGTTGTTGTTGCATTCCCATAGCAATCAATGAATCAAATGAAATACTTCCTCGTTGGGATATCAGTTCTCTACACCAATGAACCAGTCACGTACATTTGTGCAGACGCTGGCTCACTGGTGTCAGACAGCAAGAAGAGACGGAGTTAAAAGAATATTTGTTTTGGCCTCGTCAGTGACCGATCATGTTCTTTGTGAAGAGCAATCTGAAAAGCCGAATGAACCCGATCTGTGGCGTGCGCCTCCGGGGAGTGTCAGGCCTCCCTGCTGCTGAGCGCTCACTGACCTTAAAGCACCAACTCTCAGAAAGTGCAATCCCCCAAAGCTTGTATGTGTCTCCATGATTTCCCTCTTGACATAGATATCTTTATTCATAGCTGTTTCCATAGTAAGCCACTGTATGATCAGGAAAATCAATGTGGGTTCAAGCTTTCACATCCTAAATAGGCTTTCATGCAATTTATCTCCTCAATGTCCAAAGAGAATGAGAACTCTGGATACCTGTTAAACTGCCCAGCAACTGATGAGCATATCTGAGGTATAGATTTAGACTTATACGATTGGATACATAAGATACTCCCACAAAATAGTTCTGAAATGTTAAATCTATCATATCAAAGATCATACAACAAAGATAACATTACTCGTTACAAAAAATATAGACTAGCAACATTTAGGATCAACTATCCATTAAATTCTAAAATATAGCTGAAGTGAGACAGCATAGGGTTGCACAGTGACAGGATGTTCATCTCCCAGGAAGAGGACAGCGAGAAGCTTCACTCTTCACTCTCTTTTTCCATTTCGGTCTAATTACTGAACAAACAATAACATTGGAAAATAATTCAAATATTGTAAACATCGTACCGGTACAAAAGCACATGTCGCAAGACGTGGTCAGAAGACAGCAACACAGGCAGCGCTGGCTGACAGCTTTTACTCCTCCTCCATTGACTTCTCAATCTCCTTCAGCCTGCGGACAAACTCCTGAGCCTCCTTGTCTCCGACGCGAGCGTCCAGCATCCTCATGATTGGCTTTTCTGGAGGGGAGAGCAAACAGATGAGAGTAGTTCCGACACCTGACACAAACATCTCTAGATGGAACGGCTTTTCATTTTCTATTTGAAAAGTAATCAGACGACCAGATCTGGTCTCCCGAGAAGCCTAATACAATGTTTGTGTGCGACAAAGAACTGGATACATCCTGGAGCTATATGTACCACTGGGTTTACTGCGAGACAGGTGGAGAATGACAGGCTGGACGCTCTTGCCGGCGGCGGAGGCGTTCGGTCTCCCTGGCCAGCAGAAGTCGCTGAGAGGAGCCACGGCTTCACCGGCGAAGTCGTTGGTGGAAAGCCAGTCGTAATCCATCACAGTGAAGGTCAAACAGGCAAACCTGTGTCTGTACTGTTCAGGGCTGACATGGCTGGATGACAAAAACAACATCCGGCTCAGGGTGTGCACCAAGAGGAAGAAGACGAAGAAGAAGAGAAGCAAACAGTACTCACAAGTAAAAGAGTTCGTCGAATACTGGGTGCAGGGTCTTGAGTTTCACCTGCGTGCGCTGACTCTTGGCCATGGGGAACAGGTGGTGAGGACAGACCTCCACTATGACAAAGGGGTCACTCAGACCTGAGGAGGACCAGGAGGAAATGAGTGAACTGCTCAACTTTAAAACAACAACCTGCGTTTTATTCTTTGACAACTTTACCATTGGCATCGAGTGCGATGATATCTGCAGCGTGCAGAATCTCCACAGTCAGTCTCTGCTCTGGAGCATCATAGTAACACTTCACACTGATGCGACCAAAGCGGGTATGTTTCAGTGTTTTCTGAAAGTTTAACACAGATTATGATCAGCATGTGAAGCTGCAGTGACGTTGAAATGATGTTATGATGTAAAAGCATTTCCAAAAGCAAAAACAAGCAGAAGGATTTATTCAGAGCATCTATCGGTCTACTTGTTGCATCGCCTGACAGCATCTGGCTTTTTAAGAGTCCAGGAGAAGGCTGCTTTTCAATCAGAGGTAAAAACAAGAGAAGACAGAGGGATGTGCTCTCCAATCAATACGCCTCTGTGCACCTGAGGGCTCAAATCAAAGTGTCAGCCTGGTAAGTGGAAACACACCTGTAGGGAAATCTTCTCCAGATAGTACTGTTCAATCAGCTCAAAGGAGGAACATTTATTCAGCTTGAGCTCCTCATCCAGGACCTAAAGCAGTACGAACAGAAAGGGAAAGAGATAAATAACACCTCCGGTAGAAGCTAGGAGGGCATCAATCCTAAAGTAAAACAGAAAGCCCCACCTTGTAGTCTCCACTCTTCATGTCTTCCAGGGAAAGACCGTCTCCCTTGGCATGCAAGAACTGCAACAGCGTCTAAAGCGTTCAAGTAAAAACACTATATTTACCTTGCGAGCTAGGACTCATTACTTTTATCTCTCTAATTTTAATAGACATGTTGTTCACACACACAGCAGGAAACTTCTGGCAAGCAAACACGCTATCTGTCTGCCAAACTCCAAACTCTGTCGTGTAGCCTGCCACGACTTTTCATGCAAATTGGTCACGTCCACTGCCAGCTGGTAAAATTGGCTATAGAAAATACAATAACTTCTACATTGTCATTCATGAGGAAAGTCACTTTGGTGCTGACGAGAGACCTCATACATATCTAATAAACATGTATGCTAATGATTGCACGACAGAGAGCTAACAAAAGGATGAAGGAACCAGTGATCTGTAAAGAGCTGACACGTGTCTTTTGAAGCACTACTCCTCTTAGTCAAACTATTCCCTGTGTGACAACATGCCGTCACCACTGACCTCCACTGTGTACTGGAAGCGGTTGTAGAACTCCACCTGAACGCCCCTGTTTTCTGCGACCTCGTCCAGGATCATCTGCAGGAGCGTCTCCCACATGCTTTGGAGAACTCTACAAAGCAGCACACAGAAGGAGACGCCCACACGTTTGTGTTTAGCAGCTCTTACAATAACACGGCAGTACCCTCACTTAGCCTCCTGGATGTTTTCAAAGATAATAGCTTGATAATGATAAGTTGGAACACAAAACATGTCTGAGGGGTGTTATTATAACGGCAAAGCTTACACGATTGCAGGATCTTATTTGCTGAGCTGTCAGTTTTCACATGGTACGATCAAAAACAGTTCCACAACAGCCAGTTTTGGGTGTGCAGGCATTCGTCCTGGTTTGCAAGTCAAATGTATGCTGATGATGCAGTGTTATATATATATATATATATATATATATATATATATATATATATATATATATATATGTATGCAAAGAATAGGCAAGAGACTGGACAGGAGTGTTTCAATCTTAATCCCATAAATAGATTATTACCTCTGGGTTGTGGCTTTAATAGTTTCTTTGCTTGTTGTATATGTCCCTGCTTTAAATACTGTATCATGTGCTACATGTGTGCTGTGTTGTCAATTCTGTCTTCATGTATACTTTAAACTTTTATCATAAGCTGCACAGGCACACCGGATGGCAACAAGTAATTAGGCAGAATGTGGCACAATTATAACTCTTATTCTCCCTAATTAATCTTCATTGACCCGGTCAAACAGAAAATAAATGAAGTCGTATTTATAGTTAGAGACAGAGAAGGAGAAAGTAATTACCGAGTCAGATTCTCCTTCACAAGGTTTTCAGTGAGGATGACCATAGTGTCTTGTAAGTACTTCATAAGAGGGGAAACAGCCTGCAAGAGAGTCACATTCACACACATTACATACGTAAACTGACACACTGAAGAATGAATGTAGACGCACGGCTCGGCCTTACGTCGTCATTGTTGATGGAGTCTGGAGACAGGCTGATGTGCTGGATGCACTTCCGCAGCTCAGGCTGCATCTGCACAGAAATAATCTCTCATACATGTGCATGTAGCTACCAGTATGTGCAGAATGCATATGTAGTGTATTTTCTCCCCGTGCAAAACACCCAAGTATGTCCTATGCACTGCATAACAACAGCAACGGATCATAAGAGAGGACTAATGTTACTGGAATTACTAGAAACCTCCCTGTCCAGTGGAGGTAGGCAGGTTTTCCCTGCTGTATACTGTATGTGTGCTCTGTCTCATACTATCACGTAGCATTGATCTGCAGGTGTTGGGTACCTTGTCAGTGAGCAGTGTGATGAGACGTTTGGCTTCTCTCTGCAGGTCCAGGTCCATGTTGAACAGTTGCCCATTAAGAGCCTTGTAAACCTGCTCCTTCCCCTCCACCCCACAGGACTCCTCCATGGCCCGCTCCACACCCGGCCAGTCCAGGTCACGGGGCAGGTGACCCAGGAAAACACGAACGTGCTCTGTGTTGTTCAGGGCGATGCAGAGCTAGCAGGAAGCGAGTGAGGAGCAGAAGAGGAGAAACAGAGGGTGGAGGTGGAGAAACAAAGTAGGAAAAGAAGCAGGGCTACAGAGATGTGAAAGGACGGGGTGAGTGTAAATCATTGACGACGGCAAGAGGCAACTGTGTCTGTGTGTAAACATCGGATCTCTTTCGGAGACCTTTGTGTTGCCAGCTCCTGACATTTACTTTCCACGTCACCTGCCCCGGCTCTGTCCTACAGCAGTTACCTGCACGGTGAAGCTCTTGTAGTCTCGGCCCACCTGGTTCCTCTCGATCTTGCGTGTCATCATCTCTGAGTAGCAAACGGCCTCGCTGCAGAAATTCTGGAAAGATAAAATACCAGTTCTGCTGCAGTGAAATTCCCATTTTCCGTTTATATTCTGACAGGATTATTAATCCTGTACGCCAGACTGCTCAGAGTCTTGTTTTTCTACGTGTGTGTGTGTGTGTGTGTGTGTGTGTGGCAACACTGGAAGCAGCACTCACATCTGTCAAACGAGTGACGAAGATGAAGGCCCCCGCAGAGTCTGGCCAGGCCAGCTGGAGCCAGATCTCGCGTACCTGGCTGAAGCACGTTGTCACCTCCACGGCCGAGGAGCTGTGTTTGACCTGCTGCACGGGCTCGAGCTGCTCACACACAACGGAAAAGCTCAACATGTAACGTTCATAGTGTGGGAATAAAAGCGGGAACGTGTTTATGAGGACTGGCCCACGAGGAATCTGCGCCTGCACGATTGCAACGACAGATTTATTGCAAATTGTCCAGAGATTTTAAACAAATGACGGAAGATTGTGCTTCGTTATCTGACATGAATGTAGTCAGAAGAAAACATTCTGGATCACCGCTGAAAGCTGTAAAACAAATCAGTTTGGTTTAAATACTTTATTTGCTTTTCTTCAGCAAAACTTCAACTTCCTATTTAGCATTTCAGAAGATTATGTTAAGAGTTAAAACATGTTTTATAACACACTAACATTTATCTGTAAAGACCCTTTAACATTCTACCTGGTAAGGTATGAATGAATTAGGACATCTCATATAAGCAGTATACTAGATATATTTATAAATAATCAAATACAATCACCTTGTCTGTTTCCACGGCTTTACGGATTCTGTCGCAGGATCGATCATGAACGATCTGCAGCCACTTATGAATCGACGACTTGAACCAGTTATGAAAGCCTGTCAAGGCCAACATCTTAGCGTCCCTGTTAGAGAAGAACAAGTCTTCATGAAGTCAAAGCAGAAGAAAAGGTTGAAGTCTCATCTCCTCGCTGACATGTCAATCAAACAGCCAGCGAGGAGCGCTATATATATAATGTTGAACTGTAACCTACTTCAGGGGAAGAAACTCTCGAAAGCCTTTGAGGATTTTCAAGGACATGAAGAGCTCAAAGATGGTCTCTCCCATCGTCTGAGACAGTCTGGAGCTCTCCTGCTCCAGAGTACCACAAACCCGCTCCATCGCCACATTTACATCATCGGCGACCTGAAGGGTGGAATCATTTGACTGTGTTCAAGTATCTGCGTCAATCCCAGCAGCAGCAGCAACACGGGCTTTAAAAGACGATACCTGTTTCTCCAACTGCCTGTAGGATATGCTGAAGAAATCTACTTTCACTGCGCTGTAAGAAGAAAACAAATGAAGATGGCTTCAGTACAACAACGCCGAATTCAAATAGATCTCCACGTGATCTCTTCCTGGAGGAGCTGCACAGCGTTGATATTCACCTGCCGAAGACTTTGTTGTAGATGTTCTGGCCTCTCTGCACGTCTGCACACGCAGCATCAACCACCTGAACCAGCTTCTTCAGCTGCTCCTCCAGAGTCTAACAGAGCCGAGACCAAAACGATCAACATCCTGGTTATTAATGAAACCATAAGATGGAATAGAATTACATTAATCAGCACGCACGTACCCCGTCCTCTGGTTTATACCGTGCAATTAAGCTCTCGTACCACTCTGCAGTCCCTTTCTGTTGAAACAATTACACAAATGAAAGAGGTTAACTGACTTCATTAAAGGTGACCTGTGGTTGCGTCATAACAAATACATGCGTGTCCTTCACACAATATACACGGACGTGCTAATCGAGCCATTAATCCTCTCGAGTGGTCAAACGCTCCGCCGGGTCGCTTTAAGTGAACACGCTGTAGATTGAATGTTTCTTTATTGCACTTCCATCGTTACCTTGGCAGCAGTAGTGATGTCCAATTGCAGATCATTACGAAGAGGACACACAGTCTTAAACGCCTGCATGTTCTGCATGTAGCCAATCCCCCTGGCATTTACAGAAAGGACAAAGTCAAACACGATAAAAGACTTCTTTCAGTTTAAGCTGCCTTCACATCATATTGTTCTTAGAATAAAACATATGAAATAAGCACAAAAGCTTCAATCTAACTACATTTGTTCCACATTTGGATCCTAAAATGTCTCTGCAGGAGAGGAGGGAGGTAGCTTTAACTGTTAGGTGAGTCACTCAGTGTGTGTGTGTGTGTGTGTGTGTGTGTGTGTGTGTGTGTGTGTGTTTCTGAGAGGTATAAAAAAGATCTCCCTCACTGAGCAGAGCTGGACTTCTTGCTCTCTCCTCCAAATGAGTCTGACATGGCGACATGAACTCAGAATAATTAGCTGATATTACAGATATTAATGTACGTGGAACAGAATCCCTAATTTGGTGCATTTCACTTCCTCCTTTCGTGCGATGGTGACCGAAAGCCGAGGCTAAATATCTCCCTGGTTTTCCGTGCATTGTTTTTCATGATTTTATGGACGCGTGAGCTTTTAAATTGGTGACAATGTGTCTAAAAATCAAAGCCTGGATTTCCATGAAACTCACTTTGGTTATTCATGTTCTCCAAAAGCATGAATGCTTATGATTTGGTGATTTCCTCAAGCTTTGAGTTCCACAAGCACAATTTATATATTGACATATATAATCTTCATTTGCTGAGCACATTAAAGTAAACACATGTTGCTTATGACAACATGTTGCCACAAAAAACTGCTATTTTCCAGATTTTATGCAACAAAATGTGTGTTCAGGAAGAAATGTTTAAACATCTTGAAATGAGTAATGAGCAATGAGCCCAACGCTGCTTCCTCCACAGAGTGTGAGTGACGGTGTGAGTCTCTGTGTGTGTGTGTTGGGGTGAGAGGTTGAGCGTTTGCCTGGTGTTGCAGCACAGGCGAGTGTTTCATGTGATGCGATGGCAGTGTGACTTTACCTCAGCATGAGCTCGTAGCGTGTAATGGCAGCAGTGCTGGTGCAGGGGAAAACCTGACGCATGTTCTTCATCAGGCACAGGCAGTGCTCTGTGTACAGCCTGAAGCTGTCTGACAGCTGCCTCTCCTGGACACAGGAAGGGCCCTCAGTTACAGCTTCAAGAACACTGGCTGTGAGACATTTTTGGTTGAACCAAAAACCTTGATGCATGTCAGTGAAAAGCTAATGAAGTGACCGTTTCCAGATGATGAAAGGTTTTGTTCTCCTACTGACTGATGCCTACCAGGTCTCCCCTCACAGCGACGGGGTCCCACTCTGCATCGATGGTCCTCAGGAGGCGCAGCAGCAGGGAGTAGCACACCCTCTGGGTCCGATGGTGGCTGCTGTAGCACTGCCAGCGGCTGTGTTACAAAACCAAACATGCTCTTTCTTACCTGATGCTTTCATACTTAATTTGATCAATTTTTATTCCTCCATTATTACTCACATAATAGCCTGTTGGAGAGGTGAGAGATCAGTTTGCACAGCGTGGTGAGTCAGCACAGTCCAGGCTGGAGGACAAACCTGCCCGTTCCAGTTGTACGGCTCTCTCTACAATTACATGTGGGAGATAGAGAGTAAAAGATACGTTACAAAAGGCCATATAGTTAATGAATAAAGCTAAATATTAACATTATTATAAAGTAGAGAAGGCGGGGATTGCGGTGGGAATGCTGGATGCAGAAAAGCTGACGCTGCACAACACATGTTACAACATGTGTACGAAGAAAGTGTGTTTAATTAGTATGAATGTCATTGAAACGTTAAATACAAATAGTGTATAAAAGATGTGGAATATTTGAATTCATTTTTAAGAACCGATGAACTTTATTGCTGGCTTTGAACGGTGTGAATAAGAAGATAATGCATGAAAGAAATAGTGTTTTCATTCAGAAAGTTTCCTTTATTCGTTTAAATAAGGCACATTTAATAACACCCGGAAAGCTTTGGATACTTCTGAAGGTATGAAAAGTTTGAATACTTAAAGTAGTGGCTGGAAGTTTTGATGCATGAATGAATAAATATGCATGAAACTCACCTTAACATGAGCGTGCTCATACTCCACAATCTGACTCAGCAGTTTCTTGTGAATGGAGACGTTGGAGTCTTTCTTAGAAGAAGCTGTGTCTCTCTGGAAGGAAAAGAGTTAACAGTTGGAATTCTTGGTGACCTTCAGGTGCAGGAAGAGGAGAGAGTGGAGACACACACCTGGCTGGTGAACAGCTTCAGCATCAGATGACATTCTCCCTGAACTTTAGACGTGCTCGATCGAGGCTCCAGCTTAAACCAGGTGTCGTGGCCGGCGATCGGGATCTCCTGCAAGGAAGGAGAAATCACTCGTGGTTTGCGATTGATTTGTCGCGGCAGCTCGACGCCTCTGGCTAGCGAGAGTTCGCACACTCACGTTCAACGGGATGTTGATGCATCCGAGGAAGTCGTCGGCGTTCTCCTCGGAGCCAGACGACGCAGATCCGTTGGAACGCACTGACTTTGCTATCTGCTTAAAATACCTGAGAAGAAGAAAGCGCAAGAAGAAGAAGAAGGAATCTTGTTTGTCACAGGTTCATAAATGTACGACGGGAGCTTTAATCTAACAGCTTTAACAGCATCGGATGAATGAGTTTCATTTCATAATGAAAGTCGGCTTTATTACATCTATTTCAGCTCAAATGAACTATAACTCCAGCGCAGGATTATGATCTGTTGTCTCTTGGTTATAATTGACATTCCCAGGTTTTCATTACACATGTCTGCTAGTTTTCAGTCTCCCTATAGCCCCTCTGAACTCTCTGTATTCTCTGTGTGCACAGCTTTATTGGGCTTTCTATGTCTTTACTCGTAGATATCAACATGAAACTTCCCCAGCTGGCTACTTACATTAACAAACAGATATCAACATGAAACTTCCCCAGCTGGCTACTTACGTTAACAAACAGATATCAACATGAAACTTCTCAGTTGATTATGTTATCTGAGATTTTGTGCAAACACAAATAGACAAAGTTAATAAAATAAATGTGTATTTTGGATGTTTTCTTTCCACTAGTCTGAAAAAAGACATGTTATGGAAATACAATAGCTTAAACTTTACTAACAAATACTAAAGCTCATATACTGCCACGTTCTGTCTTCATTCAAATGAACGGACCCTTTGATTGACAGGTGGAGTGAGTCATCTATTCACTGCCACAATGCCAACACATTCATTCAAACTGTGCACTTCATCAAAACTGAACAACTCTGCAGAAGGAATGTGCAGCATCTCTTACAAACGATGCATCTAAGACATCGTTGCACTTCTTCACATTACTGGTCGTTCAGAGTTTCTTCTACCTGCCCATTCCTCGGAGTCCACTGACTTCATTGAGCTTTTTGCAGGCCTCAGCAACAGACACGTCATCGTCATGATCCCTGAAGAAAAGAGGAGAATTCAGAGGTTATTACAGCCTCTCATCTCCTGCAAGAACTGTGACATTATCGATGGACAGAACAGAGTGAAGGAGATGCACAATGTATGCCTTCGACCAGAGGCGAGAAACGTTTCTGTTACGCAACATGACAGTTTGTAACACATCCGAAAAGGTTCATTTGTCAAGTATAAGTGACTAAAAATACCTTTTTTTGTTTGCTAGGTGATTGAAAAACTGTGATTGAAACGTAAAAACATGCATTTAATAAAAATAAGTTTAACCCTTGTGTGGTCTTAGGGTCAAAAATGACCCGCCGCTGATGTTTAGCTTGAAATCTTATGACTCTTCCTAAAGTGAAGCCCAACGTTTGAGAAAAACAACAACTTATTTGTGAAGGTGCATCATTACCCCCCCCATGACCTAAGGTTTTTAATTAATATTCCTCTACTTTAGTGAAGAAAACCATCATAACAAGTGAGCTGTAGAAGAAGAAGGAGTGGTGTCCACTCATAAAATGAAGTGTTTTTATAATGTGAAAAGGGGAAAACGAAGACATTTATAAAGTGTGTGGTTAATTACAGCTTGTTGCTTCATGCTAAATAGATTTTGGGTTGAAAATTCAATGAAGCTGCTTTTATTTAAGAGGTTTAGTGGAGGCGGGTCTGACACGTTGCTGCCTCTCACCATATGTCGAGATGTAAGAGGTCATTGTGCACGTCGTCTATTTCACTGTGGAAGAAAACAACAATCAGCAAAACAGGAATTATCGTCTCCGTCAGTGAACTCTGATATTAAAGAGATGACTCTTGGTGTTGGTGTGGAACTGTGAATCCTCACATGTCACACGCAACACTGCTGCTAAAGGGTAAACTGCTGCACTCACAACAGAAAGTGCTCGTCCCACACCGGGTTGAGAGTCTCCGCTTTGACCTCGGTCACCTGGATGCACTGGGCAGGTAACACCTCCTTGGTGCTGGAGCGTTTCTCCAGCTTCTCCTTTCTCTTCCTGAAGCTGAACTTTCTCTCCTTCTTCTCCTCCGTGTCCCGCGGGCTCTGGCCCAGCAGGATTCCCAGCATGCAGTATGGGTCGCTGTACCCTGGCAGGTGGTGGTGTGACACATAGAAAAGGTTATCTCACACACACATTAAAACGGTTTGTAGCAGGCGGACGGTGCCGTTACAGCAGCAACCTGCAGCCATTTTTGTCTGAACAGGAAGTCCAATCCTTAAGAGATTTTATTAATCTTTCACAAATCTAATCACGTAGGACACATACAGTGGTACATTTACTCAAGTACCGTACTTAAGTACAATTTTGAAGTATTAAATATTTTACTTTACATAATATATATAAATATATATAAATAAATATAAATAAATATATATATATATATATATATAAATAAATAATTGTATATATATATATATATATATATATATAAATAATTGTATATATAATTATATATATAATAAATACAATTTAATTTCATGTAAATAGCGTGTCCACACCAACCTTATTAACATCTCACATTAAGGGAATACTATTGAATTACCAGCACATTCACATTATGCTGCTGTCAAATAATTACATGTATACAAACATGGAGAGATAAAAGAAGAAGGTATGCATCAATAAAACTAAATTACAATACGGGGCTCAACATTTGTCAATGCAGGATTTATTATATGTGTATTTACTGTAATATATTCAGTTTCTGAGGGGAGATAGTTTTCATGAACACACAACATTCATCGTGTTAACGCTACAGAAATCCAGACAGAATTCTACCTCCATGCATTTTTTCAGCACCGCTTTTACAACCTGTGCAGATACAGGTAATAACAGAGAGAGTATAAGGTTATGTAATGCTTGAGATGTCTCACCATTTGCATCCTTGGCCATCAGACTCTTTGCTTTCATGACAGACACTCTCAGCGAAAAACTGGCTCGCTGTGAAAAAAAAGAAATTCACGGTCTGTTCAGTAAGAAACTGTAAATGCGACGAATCAAGGTTGTGAATTGACTACATTACAATGTAATTTCTTTAACTTGACACCGCTGTATCCCCATTTAACTAAAAGCCAGCAGCTTTTCATACGGGCTCGTAGTTCATAACAGAGGTATTAAAAAAAGTCCTTGGAAGTCAAGTAACAGACTCGTACAAAATGGAGCTTTCAGGTCTTACATCTGTCAACTCTCCAAAGGGCATCGATGCTCTCCAACTGTTTCTCTCTGTGGCCATGCTTTCACTGTATTACTACTGCACTGTGCAAACTATGAGCATGAGAAAATACCAGGAAATGCACTTAAACACCACCTGTGGCTGCACATCTGAGGATTTAGTGAGGCCACTAAATCTGCACTTTTTTAGCAGACGTTTTGCACGTTTCAGAACAATAACCACAAGTCACATACTGTTGTGTAGTTGTATGGTAGAAATTGTGAAGTACTTTGTTGTTGTTCCATGCACCAATTTGTTACCTCTGTATTACACACTATGAATTTCTATTAGGAGACTCTTCACATCTCCATTTTCAATGAAACCTAAGGCTGCCCGGGACCTCAGGACAATGCAAACACATCTAAAATGGTGCAGCATGCATTCAAAAATCTTCAGTAGAAACAGACATAAAGTCAAGATAAGATTTGCACAAATACTGGTATGCACCTTCAATATTTGTTGATCTATCTCTCTGAAACATTGATAGTCATGATGCCTCCACTTGGTTTTACATTTGTGTGAAATCTACTGGATACAAAGTAGGAAATGTGACATCGGAAGAACTTAAACTTGCAACATCAACTTTACATAATATGTTGTATATAGCCAACCATGTAATAATAATATTATGTTATCACTGTTCTAAATAATCTGTCTCTGTTCTAAATGATATGTCTCTGTATCTGTTCTAAATAATCGGTCTCTGTCTCTGTTCTAAATGATATGTCCTGTTCTAATGATCTGTATCTGTTCTAATGATCTGTCTCTGTTCTAAATGATCTGTCTCTGTTCTAAATGATCTGTCTCTGTTCAAAATGATCTGTATCTGTTCTAAATGATCTGTCTCTGTTCTAAATGATCTGTATCTGTCTCTGTTCTAAATGATCTGTCTCTGTATTTGTTCTAAATGATCTGTATCTGTTCTAAATGATCTGTCTCTGTTCTAAATGATATGTCTCTGTATCTGTTCTAAATAATCTGTCTCTGTCTCTGTTCTAAATGATATGTCTCTGTATCTGTTCTAAATAATCTGTCTCTGTCTCTGTTCTAAATGATCTGTCTCTGTTCTAAATTATCTGTATCTGTTCTAAATGATCTGTCTCTGTTCTAAATGATATGTCTCTGTATCTGTTCTAAATTATCTGTATCTGTTCTAAATTATCTGTCTCTGTCTCTGTTCTAAATGATCTGTCTCTGTTCTAAATGATCTGTCTCTGTTCAAAATGATCTGTATCTGTTCTAAATGATCTGTCTCTGTTCTAAATGATCTGTATCTGTCTCTGTTCTAAATGATCTGTCTCTGTATTTGTTCTAAATGATCTGTATCTGTTCTAAATGATCTGTCTCTGTTCTAAATGATATGTCTCTGTATCTGTTCTAAATAATCTGTCTCTGTCTCTGTTCTAAATGATATGTCTCTGTATCTGTTCTAAATAATCTGTCTCTGTCTCTGTTCTAAATGATCTGTCTCTGTTCTAAATTATCTGTATCTGTTCTAAATGATCTGTCTCTGTTCTAAATGATATGTCTCTGTATCTGTTCTAAATAATCTGTCTCTGTCTCTGTTCTAAATGATATGTCTCTGTATCTGTTCTAAATAATCTGTCTCTGTTCTAAATGATCTGTCTCTGTTCTAAATGATCTGTATCTGTTCTAAATAATCTGTCTCTGTTCTAAATGATATGTCTCTGTATCTGTTCTAAATAATCTGTCTCTGTCTCTGTTCTAAATAATCTGTCTCTGTCTCTGTTCTAAATGATCTGTCTCTGTATTTGTTCTAAATGATCTGTCTCTGTTCTAAATGATCTGTCTCTGTTCTAAATGATATGTCTCTGTATCTGTTCTAAATGATCTGTCTCTGTCTCTGTTCTAAATGATCTGTCTCTGTATTTGTTCTAAATGATCTGTATCTGTTCTAAATAATCTGTCTCTGTTCTAAATGATATGTCTCTGTATCTGTTCTAAATAATCTGTCTCTGTATCTGTTCTAAATGATATGTCTCTGTATCTGTTCAAAATGATCTGTCTCTGTATCTGTTCAAAATGATCTGTATCTGTTCTAAATGATCTGTCTCTGTATTTGTTCTAAATGATCTGTCTCTGTTCTAAATGATCTGTCTCTGTTCTAAATGATCTGTCTCTGTATTTGTTCTAAATGATCTGTATCTGTTCTAAATGATCTGTCTCTGTTCTAAATGATCTGTCTCTGTCTCTGTTCTAAATGATCTGTCTCTGTATCTGTTCTAAATGATCTGTCTCTGTCTCTGTTCTAAATGATCTGTCTCTGTTCTAAATGATCTGTATCTGTTCTAAATAATCTGTCTCTGTCTCTGTTCTAAATGATCTGTCTCTGTTCTAAATGATCTGTATCTGTTCTAAATGATCTGTCTCTGTTCTAAATGATATGTCTCTGTATCTGTTCTAAATAATCTGTCTCTGTCTCTGTTCTAAATAATCTGTCTCTGTCTCTGTTCTAAATGATCTGTCTCTGTATTTGTTCTAAATGATCTGTATCTGTTCTAAATGATCTGTCTCTGTCTCTGTTCTAAATGATCTGTCTCTGTATTTGTTCTAAATGATCTGTATCTGTTCTAAATAATCTGTCTCTGTTCTAAATGATATGTCTCTGTATCTGTTCTAAATAATCTGTCTCTGTATCTGTTCTAAATGATATGTCTCTGTATCTGTTCAAAATGATCTGTCTCTGTATCTGTTCAAAATGATCTGTATCTGTTCTAAATGATCTGTCTCTGTATTTGTTCTAAATGATCTGTCTCTGTTCTAAATGATCTGTCTCTGTTCTAAATGATCTGTCTCTGTATTTGTTCTAAATGATCTGTATCTGTTCTAAATGATCTGTCTCTGTTCTAAATGATCTGTCTCTGTCTCTGTTCTAAATGATCTGTCTCTGTATCTGTTCTAAATGATCTGTCTCTGTCTCTGTTCTAAATGATCTGTCTCTGTATTTGTTCTAAATGATCTGTATCTGTTCTAAATGATCTGTCTCTGTTCTAAATGATCTGTCTCTGTCTCTGTTCTAAATGATCTGTCTCTGTATCTGTTCTAAATGATCTGTCTCTGTCTCTGTTCTAAATGATCTGTCTCTGTCTCTGTTCTAAATGATCTGTATCTGTTCTAAATAATCTGTCTCTGTTCTAAATGATCTGTCTCTGTTCTAAATGATATGTATCTGTTCTAAATAATCTGTATCTGTTCTAAATGATCTGTATCTGTTCTAAATGATCTGTCTCTGTTCTAAATGATATGTCTCTGTATCTGTTCTAAATAATCTGTCTCTGTCTCTGTTCTAAATAATCTGTCTCTGTCTCTGTTCTAAATGATCTGTCTCTGTATTTGTTCTAAATGATCTGTATCTGTCTCTGTTCTAAATGATCTGTATCTGTTCTAAATAATCTGTATCTGTTCTAAATGATCTGTATCTGTTCTAAATGATCTGTCTCTGTTCTAAATGATATGTCTCTGTATCTGTTCTAAATAATCTGTCTCTGTCTCTGTTCTAAATAATCTGTCTCTGTCTCTGTTCTAAATGATCTGTATCTGTTCTAAATAATCTGTATCTGTTCTAAATGATCTGTATCTGTTCTAAATGATCTGTCTCTGTTCTAAATGATATGTCTCTGTATCTGTTCTAAATAATCTGTCTCTGTCTCTGTTCTAAATAATCTGTCTCTGTCTCTGTTCTAAATGATCTGTCTCTGTATTTGTTCTAAATGATCTGTATCTGTTCTAAATGATCTGTCTCTGTCTCTGTTCTAAATGATCTGTCTCTGTATTTGTTCTAAATGATCTGTATCTGTTCTAAATAATCTGTCTCTGTTCTAAATGATATGTCTCTGTATCTGTTCTAAATGATCTGTCTCTGTATCTGTTCAAAATGATCTGTCTCTGTATCTGTTCAAAATGATCTGTATCTGTTCTAAATAATCTGTCTCTGTTCTAAATAATCTGTCTCTGTATCTGTTCTAAATGATATGTCTCTGTATCTGTTCAAAATGATCTGTCTCTGTATCTGTTCAAAATGATCTGTATCTGTTCTAAATGATCTGTCTCTGTTCTAAATGATCTGTCTCTGTTCTAAATGATCTGTCTCTGTTCTAAATGATCTGTCTCTGTTCTAAATGATCTGTCTCTGTATTTGTTCTAAATGATCTGTATCTGTTCTAAATAATCTGTCTCTGTTCTAAATGATATGTCTCTGTATCTGTTCAAAATGATCTGTCTCTGTATCTGTTCAAAATGATCTGTATTTGTTCTAAATGATCTGTCTCTGTTCTAAATGATCTGTCTCTGTTCTAAATGATCTGTCTCTGTATTTGTTCTAAATGATCTGTATCTGTTCTAAATGATCTGTCTCTGTTCTAAATGATCTGTCTCTGTTCTAAATGATCTGTCTCTGTATCTGTTCTAAATGATCTGTCTCTGTCTCTGTTCTAAATGATCTGTCTCTGTCTCTGTTCTAAATGATCTGTCTCTGTTCTAAATGATCTGTCTCTGTATCTGTTCTAAATGATCTGTCTCTGTATCTGTTCTAAATGATCCGTCTCTGTATCTGTTCTAAATGATATGTCACATTAAAATCGGGAAAAAGTTGTATTTTCTAGTTTGGTTTTCTATTTAGTTTGGGCATATAATTTATTATTACATATATTTCTATATCCCCATACAGTACATGTCATATTTCTGTCTCTCTTTCTCTTTTATCTACTACTGTAGAGGATACCGGTGTGGCAACATTTGAATGGAATGTGTCTCATGTACAAAGTGTCTCACCTTGGATTCTTGAACTTTTTGGAGAATGATGTCATGTTCCTCTTCTCCCATATCAAACACCTTGGATGGTCAGACAGTGGGGAAAGAAAGTTTGGTTTTCTTATGCACTATCTACTACAACTGAATTATATATAAATATATATCAGATGCTGTTTTATAAAACAGCATCTGACCACAACTTCATAAAAGACGGCCGCTCCAGACATAAAAGAGGCTGCAATCCTTCGCATGATTTCATCTGAAGGGATGTAATATCAGAGCTGAATATCAGCACACGGTGTGACTGGACTTTGACATTTAATCAGGTTAGAGGCAAGAGCATCTGCTCATATAAGCTTGCTCACAACAAATAACACTCTAGTCTGGAGCTCGGAGGCAGGCAGGTACCTTCAGCAGGTAAGAAAACAGCTCTTCGTCAGTTATCACGTGTTCAGGTGAAGGCACTCCCACCCGGTTGACCACCGTGTACACAGCTTCCTCATAAAGCAGGTCCAGCTGCATGAAAACACACATTCCACTTATTAACCACCCTTCAAAAAAAAATAAAAATAAAAGCTCATGTCGCCTTCATGCTCTGCTGCACATACGAAGCAGGGAGGGTTCTGTTGTTGGGACTTTTAAAATGACGCACCTCTGTCCTTCTGATTCTGTCGGGGATAAAGGCTTGGTCCACAAGCTCCTGGGGCGGCGGCTCGGTGCAGGCCCCTTTCTCGCCCTGTCAGGGGTTAGAGAACAGTCAGCCAAAGCAACACCTGGTGAGAGGAGAAGCTGAGGTCACAGGTATTATTGACTGTCAATCATCTCTTGGGAGTGTGGTAGTTTAGTGCAGGGGTTCCTAATCTAGGGCTGGCCGTCTTTAAAGGGTCACAAGATGACTCTGGGTGGTCATGAGATGATTAATGGGGCAGGCAATAGAGCTGCAACGATTAACGGAAGAAGTAGTAACGTTGAAGTAATTATTCATGTTTTTCAGCCTCTCAAATTTGGAGATTTCCTGCTTTACTCTGTTTTATATCATATTAAACTGAATATCTTTGGACGTTTGACTGTTAACAACTTACAGACATCTGAATTAGACAAACGGTCCCAACTTTATTGCTTGTGAGGGGTCAAATGCCAAAAAGGAAAACCTTTGCGATGCATTGCATTTTATAAACGTTATGTAAATAGTGTTAAATAACAATATATTGGAGTAAAAAGTATTGCATCTGATCTCATCAACATCCACGATCAGGATAACAAATTGAAAGTTCTCAGAAGTTTATATTAAGTATTGCTGATTCTGACATGAAGTGTGGGAGGTCCGTATGTTTTGAAGATGAGTCTTCGGGTTTTGCATCTTTCTCTTACTCTCGTCTTTGGAAATGAAGACATCAATACAGACTGATTACCATCGGCAGCAGGAGGAGCTGAACACAGCCTTGGACAGCAGCTTGTCACAGCTGATCTCCTAGACTTCTGAACACCCAACTCAACCCGGCCCTTCTGTCTACACACGTCACGAGGCCTCCACGAGCTACACTAACTTGTTTCAAGGGTGTAACAGATGGAAAGGTGGAAGTTGGGTGGGGGTTACCTCAGCCTGGGCAGCCCGCAGCATGTTCTCTTGCTTCTGAAGGATGGCGTTCACACGCTCAAAGAACTCCGCGCTCTCCTCGGAAATCCTGCCAAGAAGAGGAGGCAGACTCTAAAAATAGAGACGATAACTTGGGAAAAAGATGTTAATTTATGAGCAACAAATGAGGTGTTATAGTACGCATAAATAATCAGTCTAAGAGAATATTTCTGGATCGTAATACAATTAATTCAGCGGCGTTGGTGGGATAACACTGCATCCTGTTTACACACACTTTGGAGAAGCGTCTGTCAATAAAGATGATCCGTTTCCTTCTTATGTCTACTGCTGGACTCCATCTCCTGCAGTTGAGCTGCTTAGAGGCTGTCAAACACCTTCTCATCTCGTGCACCTTCTCGTCTCGTGCACCTTCTCGTCTCGTGCACCTTCTCGTCTCGTGCACCTTCTCGTCTCGTGCACCTTCTCATCTCGTGCGCTAGGTCTGGACCAAAGCTCTCAGCAACCCAACATGTCTGCTCTCTACGTGAACAATGTTAATCTGCTTTGATGAGAAGGGCCGTGTGCAAAATGCAAATGATGTTTTCAGTTTCCTCCAGTTGTGAGTGAATCCCCGGACACACGCCGGCCCTAGTTGTCATGGTGATGTGCAGGCATATTCTGGGAGGGAGTAGCTGGCGGAACACCTTGGGAATCTCCTCCCCCTCCCCCCCCCCCCCCCCCCCCTACCACCACCTTCACCCCCAACTCTCACCCCCAACTCTCACCCCTCCTAAATCTCACACCGGCCTGCAGGGAGACTCCGAGCTGCAGCTCAGAACTGTCGGGATCACCATCCACCCCCACAGCTCCCACACCTCCCAGCATCCTTCCTCGTCTCTAAGCCAACCCCGTCACATCGTATCGAGGTGCCGTCCACAGAGGCCCTGTCATGCTCCCTTATTAGCATCATCACACCACAGCAGGCGTATGGCAGCCCATCCCAGCACACACTGACTCCCGCCATGCTGGGGGAGCGGATGGAAAACCCCTGAGGTATTGATGAGAGCTAATGGCAGCCACGCTGAGACAGTTGTTCAGGTTTCACCCAGTAAAACTTGAAAGATGGATGTGGAGCCAGACGAACTATAAAACACAGTTTAATCTTCCAATGAATACAAATGACTTCACAGTTTAGTTAATGAAGTCGTGCTCTGTGGGAGGCTGAGAACTACCGATTATCTTATCTTATTTTAATTCATTATCAATTTGGTCCATAAAATATCAGAATGCAAAATGCTTTTTGCGACCAACAGACCAAAACCCAAGAAATTTAGATTCATTTCATTACAAAACTGAGAAAATCAGCAAATATTCATATTTTATTTTTGACTTTTGGGTATTTTAACTTAACTGAATGACTTAAGACGTGTGTGGCAGTATCTGTCGCTGCTGATGCTGTGTTCAGGACGTTTCTGTGCGTCAACATCTTTAAAAAAACGTAGCGACCAGGTGCCAAATCGTGAGCTACGAACACGGCAGACACGGCAACGTAAACAAGGAAAATAGTCCTTTAAGCGATTCTTAATAGTATATGCAATGTTCTGTGGATCAAAACATCTGTAACTGTTTCAGCTCTTCTCTGCAGTCCCTGTATTTCCACAAAAGATGAAAGTGTCACCTTTCATTTTGTGAGCATTTAAAACAAAGACAGACCTTTATCTTTCAGCCTCACTGGTGTGTTTGTTTTTCCAAATGCTGATCAAAAACCTCAGTTGTTATTCTGATCTGAAAACCCTCAGTCAGTCTCTGAAAGCTTGAAGCCACAAGCTGTGTCTTCAATCTGTGAAAGACTCCACACACAAAGCCTGTTCCGCTGACGAGAGACGGGGAGGCTTTGCTTTTTGGAGCTCGCCGTTTTCATTTGCACATATAGTACACGTAAGCTTCATTTGATTGTTGTACTTTTCTTATGAGACACTCAATTCTCCCCACATCCATCTTCGATCGTCCAGGGCATCCTCTTATCCCGAAATCTGTCCGCTCTTCTGTCAGTCAGATTGAGGATTTGTCCAGACAGACTGGGATCTTTTGTTTACGAGCTTTGGGACGACGTGTTCTTGAGCTGAAATAACGGCCAAATGATGCAAATCCAGTCAATCCTGATTTGATACATCTTTTAAAAAAAAGATGCTGATATCTTGCAACCTTTCTCTCTCTCTCTCTCTCTCTCTCTCTCACACACACACACACACACACACACACACACACACACACACCGGAATAACAAACTGATTTGATGTTGCTAGGAAACAGCTCCCTTTTTTTTTTTTTACTGTCATTTTATTGTCATTTATTTTCAGAATTCATTCAATTATGTCTGATGTAAGAGAACATCGGGAGGAAAATATATAAACCTCTTTAATCTGCGAGAATACGTCTTTAAACGAGACTAATTGTGAGTGTGAAGGTGACAGCAGCCCTTCACTTCAATATAATATGGCAGTGCATACATAGCCATTAATAGAGCAGACATCACTGTCGTCTGCAGCATGAAAGACAAAGTAACGTCTCGATGCATTCTCATAAAATAAGCACTTCTAAAATCTGATTCATCACGGTTGTCAGTGCATAATATCAGCCAGAGGATCTGCCCCTCAACACTACACACAAGACTGTTTATTCCAATTACACATTTGATTAAGCAGCGAAACATCTCAGGTGAAAAGACTCTAATGTGCAGATGTGATTGCAGAATCTCGATATTCAATAACGTGTGAAACAAACAGTAATAACTGCCTGCAGACAGAACAGAAGCCTGCTGTGAAATCAGCTCGGGTCCTCTCAGGTGCTTCAGTTTCTACTTCCTCACTGGCAACTCTAACGTAAACTCTGACATGATTACGGACTACAAGAATGCTTAAACTTCATGTTCCTCATATGTTATTCATCAGACAATATAATACAGTATGGTATCATTCACTCCTGGATGTATCTTTACTAGGGCAGGTATTCCTTCCTCTGGGATTAGATGTATAGTAGTTACATAAGTGCATTTTTAGGGGTCCAAATCCCATTAAAAGACCAAAACCAACAATGAAACTAAAGTTGGCAACGAGTACTGCCTGTGCTGTGTCGTTGAAGCCTCCCATTGTTGTCCAAAAGCTATTAACACCTCAATGAGCCACATTCAATACAATGAACACTGGCACTATAGTTGACTTAAAGTCAATCCCCAACCTGGGGGTCAGGACCCCACCAATGGGTGACTAGATAACTCTGAGGGGTCATGAGACGATTCCTTTTTGATAAAGCTTATAGTTAGGGCTGGCTCAGGCCTGCCTTCGATTAGCCCCTGGTTATGCTGCTATAGGCTATCTTCCTTCTCTTCCTCTCTCCTCCCCTCCCTCTCTCTTCTTCTCCCTCTCTATCTGTATGCATTTATGTAAATGTATGTTACTAACTCATCATCCGGGGCATCATCCCCAGAGTGTCTGTCTCTCATGTGGCAGGTTGCCACTGATAAAGTTTACGTCAGGATCATGAATCGTGGCTGCGCCTGCTGCCCTGGTCCTGCTGGACACCGGGAAGCCTTCTTGACATTTTCCTGGATTCATCCAAACTTTCTCTTTTTCAACACAACATCATTTCTGTCAAATGTTGTATTTGTACTATGTTGTTTATCCTGTACACACGACATCTATTGCTCGTCTGTCCGTCCTGGGAGAGGGATCCCTCCTCAGTTGCTCTCCCTGAGGTTTCTTCCATTTTTCCCCCTTTAATTATGGGGTTTCTTTTAGGAAGTGTTTCCTTGTGCGATGCGAGGGTCTAAGGACAGAGGGTCTAAGGACAGAGGGTCTAAGGACAGAGGGTGTCGTATCCTGTACAGTCTGTAAAGCAGAATGTGATATTGGGCTATATAAATAAATTTGATTTGATTTAATGAAATGCAAAGCAAAGCAATCTTTGTGTTATTTGTGTCAAATATTAGAGTTTTATCTTCAAATGACACAATCTGAGATGTTCAGAGGGAAAAATCACACTTAGGTGGAACTCCTTAAAAATCAGAGACATGTGAAACCTGTGACGAGGTCGCAGGTACAGCACAAACCTTATTTGAAGGGGTCCAAGCTAAAAGAAGACTTCTGCACAAAAGCACCAAATACGTATTAATTGGCGGCTGAAAATAGTCCCGGACAAATACATTGTTTAATTCTGTTTGACTAACTTTTGCTAAAAGAAACTACAGTACCCAGCAGCTTAATGATACTACTGAGCATTTAGAAAAACAAACCGCATGTTTAAAACTGCAACCGTAATCCTGCAGGAAATTAATATATTCGAAAACTATAGAATAACAGGCTTATCCTTTAATTTGATGGTATGTCCATCACTGCGTCCTTTAATTAAATGCACATTACTGGGTTCCGTTTAATGTCATTTTAAATTGATTGTGTTGTTCAGCATTGATTAAAAACCGAGCGCCTCAGCAGAGTGTCACTGAGGGGTCAAGGCAATTAATGACACTGCAGTTAGATCACAATTCAGTTTGCAAAGTCAAGTGTGAAATATGAAGTCTGCCGCTGTTTACACAGAAGGAAAATAACAATAAAATAAGCAATAAATAATAAACAATAGAAATTTAAATATAAATCCCTGTGGGTTTTAAGCTGTGTAACGTCGGGTTCAAAGAATTAACATCCAGCTCACACGCAGGCAAAAACATCATTTGCTCAACTGAATTTCAAAGTTCACCTCCATCGTGCGCGTCTCCGCACCACCGGGTCAACAACTGTGGACGGAGCGGCACAAACCCATTTGCAAATTCTCAATTAAAGTGAGAGTGAGAGCAGGCCGGCAGCGGTCTCAATGCATTACAAAGATCACCAGGCTGCTTCTAATGATGAGCGCTGGGGGCATGTGCACAGCTGAGTGTCACAGGGAAGGATGGAGCAGCAGGGAGCGGAGGAGAAAGGTGAGATACTGACACTTACAATCACTCTTCAGTGAAGAACACAAACAGGGTTCTACTGGAGCAGACCTGGCTTTGAAATGCTAAAAAGCGTCAACAATATGCAATAAATATTCACTAATTTATTCGTCTTTCAAATCCAAAATGTTCATCGTCCACGGTTATCTTCCACGTTAAAAATAGACCTGGTCGTCAGTACAAATGTAAGTTCACGTGGCGGCGGCAGCCTGTGTCAACGTTGCTATAGAAACCTCAGGTTCATGATTACTTTTGGCTTCAGATGTGAAAACAACATAGAAGAAAGATTCAAATGAATTCATTTACCTTGTGTCACGTTATGTGTTGCCATGAAGCAGGAGAGGAACAACAACAACAAAAGGAGAAAACTTAAGACGAGGTGAAAAGAATCTACTATGGTCCTGTTTATTCTGCTGCAAGATCTCAGCGCTGTCGAGATCAAGACGTGACAAGAAGCAGGACGTAAAGAAGCATAAAGAGGAAAACAGAAGACAAACATATACAGATTACACATCTACATACACACATATAGCACATGCAACATAAATACATACATGTGCACAAGTGTTTACATACATCAATGGGTCAACATCAAACAGTGAGCAGCGTTTTATTTTTATAAAGGACAAAGAAAAAGATCAGGATGTGGAGTAAATCAGAACGGTGTACATGTATCCTGATAAAATACAAATATAGCAGTATGTATGATGTTTAATGCAGTTCATCTAAGACGGGTACGTCCTCATATTCCCAACTGAGATCTATTTTACCATCTGGCCGGCATGTGTGGAAGATGAAAAGTAGCTATTCACGTCGGAAACAACCAAGTTAGGGCCGTACACGGGGAAGTGCATTTTTTATTTCTTCCCACTATACAAGTAGTTATGATGTTATGAGGACTTTTCATATTAGCTTAGTATGTGAAGGACTTTAAGACGAGATGTCTTCATCATTCTACTAAAGACATCGGTGTGCTGGACTGTGGTGCAGTAACAAGTTGAAGGAGACGCCATGTGGTGGAAACTGCTACACAAGAAAGCCTTTGGGTCGCCTCAGAGCGCAACTGTGCTTGTGATAGTGTGCGAGATGTGTCCTTGGGGGAGAGGCAGCTTGTGCATGGCCTGCTCACAGCAAGTCACAACTCTGGAATAAATGTCAAACACATTAAAGCATTCTGTTGACACGAAATAATGACCTGCGGCTTCAGAAAACAAAATACCAGACATGAATGATTTCTTACGAGCTTTGTCTTAGAGAAGCTGCCGTCTCTCTGAGCTACGCTGGACATGAGCAGGAAACAGAAGGCTGGATTTCGGGAGGTTCCTCTGATGTGTTTTGAACATTATCATGATGTGTTCAAATGTAATGTTGAAAAATGTAGTTTTTGGTGAGAAACTTGAATGAATACAGTTGTGTGAAGGAGATGTTTGCACAGAATTGCATTGAATTTGAACATTTAGACATTTGGACAGTTGTACTTGTTAAATTGGGACTTGAGGGGCCTAATTAAAAAACCTTCTGTCCACCTGTGCACCTTTACTTTTAATATACGTTCAGGAAATGCTTCTGCCACTTGGTACCTGCAGCAGTGTGAACGTGTGCACACCGGGGACTCACCTGCGGGGTAACGGGTCAGGACAGTGTGTGAGGGGGATGCTGGCGGTGGGCGACGGCTCCCTTCGGCTCCTCAGAGACTGGCTCCTCTGCACCTGCCTCAGCACACTGCTCTTCAGGTCCAGCAGCGTCGTCATGATCTCTCACTGCCAGAACACACACACACACACACACACACACACACACACACACACACACACACACACACACGGTTAGTTGCTATTTTCTTAAATTCATGAATGGTTCCTTGTTCTTCATTACCGTGTACTGTGTGTGTGTGTGTGTGTGTGTGTGTGTGTGTGTATTCAGCTCATACCTCACACCCTCCATCACACAGTAGCAGTATCATTTGCAAGGAATTCTTCAAAATAAAGACCATGCTGTAAAATCTAAATGTACTCATTCAATGAATTACAAAACAAACAACGTACATTCGTCACTTTAATAAACAGATTATAGTCCGACTGACCAGCTGACTGATAATCACTAAACAAACATTGTGCTGCAGTATTTCTTACATTGATGGGAGTATCTCTACATCTGTTTTTTATATTATATTGTTAAAATGTTCATTTCTCGGAGCTTCCTGGCATTTGGGGCATGAGGTGTCACTCTGATGCAACCTGGCTCCGTTAGTAATCCACAACCTGCATTCTAGAGAACAGAGACAGAATACATTCCCCTCCAGCTGCGGGATCATATTTATCAAACCGCTCGCTTCCACAGTCGGCTCAGGGGATTCTTTTGCTCTAATCAGCTGCATAATCAACCCCTTTGCTCTTTTAACATAATTATACTCTTCCTGAGCAGAAGGTGCGTTCTATTTCTGTCCCGAGTCTGACTGATGGCGTGGGGTGTGAAATGTATCTCCCCCCTTTAGGTACGGTCAGTTCAGAGTCAATTATTCTTTATTTTTAGGATCGCACTTTATACAAAATATGCAAATTAAGAAGCCTCGCAGAGCTGCGAGCCAGAGGAGCTCCGTGGCAGCGGTGCCGGGAAGATGGTTGTAAAATTAAATGGGTAAAAATAGAGCAAAGTAAAACAGAAACGAGTCCCCTGAATGTCTTAAAGAGAAAATATAAGAGAATCTAAACAGGAGAGCGAGAACATGTTGCAGCTCCGTCAAACCAGAGAATATTAAGGTTTGCAGGATAAATGAAGTAATAACTTACAAAACATTCAATAATTAAATGTGTATTAACTGTTTATTGTATCATTTACACTTTAATCCTCTTAACTAGTTAAATATTTATTGTTTGCACCAAGTAAAAACAAACAATATGATTAAAAACAGTGTATTTAAAATCTTGTTATGCAACTCAATAATCCATATAAGTGTATATTCCATCAATCATATTGCAGGCCCTCTAACCAACCATTGCAGTTTGCAAGAAACCGCCTAAAACCTCACTATCATCATCACATGTGCCTGAAACTCTGATTATTAAATGCCTTTATTAACAAATTAATCGATTCTTAATTAACCAAGTGGACTACAGCTGTTTTATTCATTAAACACATATCATATAAAATCATGACTTCCTTCAACATGCGCTTCTTTATTACGCTAAGGTTTCGCAGGCGCAGGAATGTTTTCCAAACACTCGTAGAGAAAGGTTTCCTGCGGAATATGGATTTAGAAAAATGTCGACCGCACAGAGATGGGCACTGTGTTGCTAAGCAATTCGCTGAGTGGCTCTTTCTCAAAGCCATAAAGTGAACTCTCATTTTGGCTTCATGGTTTAAAGTATAACTGAATTACATGATCTCGTTGTGCAGCGTCACTTCTCCCCCGCGGTCCAAGAGCTAAAGAATAAACGCTTCTGTTTAGGGATGTTTGTTGAAACTGTGCACGTCTGCGTTTCCCCCCCCCCCCCCCCCAAAGTGACAAAGTGAAAGTAACTTCAGCAACATCGACTGCTTTTATATCCGCTCAGTTGATCCTCTTTACTATGAAGTCTGTGTGCACAGGGAGCTACAATATAAACTGTCAGGTTGAATGTGAATATACTGCATTAAGTGAAGAGCCTTCATCTCCAGGCGTAACGCCCCTTTATGACCTTTTGTCGACAAAAGTCAGATGCTGAACTTCACCAAGAGTCTGCAGTAGATCTACTCTTTATTAGGAGTTAATCCTCTAAATCTAGAGAGAAGGTTGGACGTCTATAAATACCTGCGGTTCAATATTGTAGTGGGTCACTAAACCCTCCCAGGAACAGAATGCATTCGCTGGCTGCTTTTCACGTCCAACACAACATATGAAGGCACTGTGGCGGCAAATGTGTTTACAGTGCAGGCTAAGTTTCATTTCACTATTCATTACAAGCATGACAATTATCTGATTGCGAGGTCGCGCATCTGCCTAGCAACTGAGGAAGAGAGTCGAAGATCGGCCTCCACCTGGACGTGCTCGGGGAGTTTGCAACAGTCAGCGTGCCGATGGACAGCGAAGAAAGAAGAGACTCAACAGAGGGATGACGAGGACACGAGGGAGAAGCTTTGATTGATGGAGAAGTTGTCAGTCTGACAGCTGACGTCCGTACGTCTGTTTGCTGGCAGCACGTTCTGATGCTACAGGACGATTAGCTGATGCTACAAGCTTGTGTTTTTGACCGACACCAAATGCATCTAGAAAATTAAACATATTTATCTGCAGTCTTTCCGGCGCGGAGTGAGCCAGACATGAGCTACAAGTTGCACCATTGGCTGAGCCAAAAGGAAAGTCTGCTATCGATCCAGGAGGGCGACACCTGCTATCCACACGTTACTCTCTTACACTCAAGTGTCTCACTCAGATAATCATCAACGTGTCACTTCCAAGTGAGACTCTGTTGGAGTTTCCTCTAGTTTTTAAGGATTTATGATTCCCCCCCCCCCCCCCCCCCCCCCCCCAAACTGGCAGACAGGGATAAAGTGTAAACACACTGTTTTCAATCAAAAGGTGGTGGGTGTCTAAACATTCAACTGCGTGTCAACACAGCAGCATGGAGCGGCTGCGAGAAGCTGCCTCCTGCGTGATACATTTATTCTTTGGTGCGTTGTGATCGTCACGAGAACGCTCGGCGTTCAGCCGGAGTTTGAGTCTCAGAGTTGTTGACGTGTTCTGCTGTCAATCATTGCAGCTGCACGAGAAACATGTCAGAAATATGAAAGTATGGCGGCAAAATGTAGATACTCAGATTTATCAATAGTCATGAAAGACAGCAGCTTGATCTCTTGTGCATAATATACAAACACATTACAAAGTTCCTTATACAACAACGCGTCGTCATGTCATCAAATGTGAAGGTGCAACAATTAGATAATCTCCAACTATTGTGATAATCAATTCATCGTTTAAAGTATTGTTTTTAATGCATTTTTATCCTCTAACGTGTAGATTTCCTGCTTTTCTCTGTTTAATATCATAAGAAGCTAAATATCTGTTTGTTTTGGACATTTAAAGAAATCCCCTTGAACTATGAGAAGCAGGAATGAACATTTTTGAACGATTGCTTGAATAATGACGAAGAATAATCTGCATATTAATCCATATTGAGAAGACTCGCTCTGCTTTCCACGTCAACACTTTTCTAATTATTGGATTTTAGTAATGAAGAAAAAATATATATTCAAAAGGGAAAGCGATGAATGACGATGATTCTCAGTTTGATTTCTGATCAATAAAACAGATTTCATGCAGAATTACAGCTGAGAAACGTGTCACACCTGCAGCGCTGTAGCTTTAGAAGTGTTTACAGTGTCATGATCTACTTACTGGATCACTTCTCTTTCTCAGCGCTCTCCTCCTGACATCTTAACAAGGCCTGAGATACCTGAGGCTTGTTGTCTGGATGTGTTTAACAGGAGAAATGTTTCCAAACAAACATCCCATCATATCCACGGCATGCAGGCTGCTAACAGCTGACAGCTAACAGGCAGAGCAGCCGTCTCCCAGGTGAACTCTCATTTCAATTACAGGAGTGGATCTCTCCCGACTGGGTTTCACTCCGTCTCAGCCGTCAGCACCGTCGTGACAAAGACGGGAGCTGCCGAGGAAACGGTGTCAAAGCCAAGTAAATGCCTCTCTCGTCACATCGGTGTCTCAGTCGTGCCAGGGAAACACTTGCTCACCAGCGACTCTCTCCTGGGAGAGCCAATGAGGCCGGCAGCCAAAGGCGCCCGGCTGATAGGGATGGAGTGTCTCTATGGTAACAGCAGAGGAGAGGGAGCTGGTAAATACAGGTGAATGGAATTCTACAAAGTCCTTTGGTGTTATAATCAGGGCTGCACAATACATCTTTTCAGCATCGACAATGTAAACGCAGGCAAATTAACTCCATGGTGTCCCGCTGCAACTTCTTTTCGCAGCTTTGATACAGAAAGTCATTAAGAGTTGTTGGACACTCAGAGTGTGATGCTCGTGAGCGACGTGCACGCACAGCCAACCGACCACCAATCACAAGCACTCGAGTCATTTATCAAACAACCGAAAAGCAAAAGAGGAGAAAAACACAGAAAAACGAAGATTTTATAGCAAAAAGAACATTTGTGCTGCAGAAAGGATGATGTTGACCTGAAACAGCTCCTGTGAAAACGCCTCATATTGAGGATATTTTCCAATATCCTGCAGCCCAAGATGTGTTCGCACACGAAGAGCATTACACAACACCACACTGATGAGGCCGTGTTCATGGATAATACGTCACATTCCTTTGTGATGCTTCCAACGTAAGCGTCAGACGAAACCCAGCGAGAGATACTCCAGCAGGTCGATGCAGTAACAAGGATCACGACGCGGCCTGCACCACACGCTCATTAGCAGCTTCAGAGGGAAGCCGCGAGATTAGACTTGGTGCGGTTTCCAGTAACGCACCTTCCCCGGTCATTAGTCTCTTGTTGACGAGCACTTCAGCAAGTGTCTGTTCGAGTGTAGAAGCTTCATCCTTTGGAGTGTTATTGAGTGTTTCCAATAAGGGGGGGGGGGGGGGGGGGGGAGTGAGACAGCGAGAGAGATTGTGATTTCTACATGTCGTTGTTTTACAATAAATGTAATTAAGAGCACGCATTTAATTAATTACCTTCCCCCTGGAGGGGACAAAATGAAAAGAAACTATTAAATCGTCTGGAGGAAGACGAGCACATTTCGAACTCAATTGAGCCCCATCAGCCTGAGGGGGACACATTCAAATCATAACTGTAAGTAGATTATGCTGAAGTGCGGCCGATGTTAAAAAGCATCACTATCAGAACCTTCATGACAGAAGCAAGAGCCTCATCATTGGCCATCAACGGTATCATGAGGCTGGCCCTGAGGGACGCAAGCTGACAGTTCTTTGTCAAATA